>NC_041362.1:17783669-17938669 GCF_900634415.1 Cottoperca gobio | reverse complement strand
TCAAAGACAGTGGACTGAAGCTGGAGTCCAGGTATCAAAAGCCACTGTTCACAGACGTGTCCGGGAAATGGGCTACAATAGCCGTATTCCCATGGTCAAGCCACTTCTGAACTCAAGACAACGGAAGAAGCGTC
This sequence comes from Cottoperca gobio, assembly GCF_900634415.1. Classification (NCBI taxonomy): domain Eukaryota; kingdom Metazoa; phylum Chordata; class Actinopteri; order Perciformes; family Bovichtidae; genus Cottoperca; species Cottoperca gobio. The sequence continues at coordinate 17,938,535 of NC_041362.1, read as the reverse complement.
TGATTTGGGCTATGGAAAAGAAGCACTGGACAGTTGCAGAGTGGTCCAAAGTCCTCTTTTCAGACGAAAGCAAGTTTTGTATTTCATTTGGAAGTCAAGGCGCCAGAGTCTGGAGAAAGGCTGGAGAGGAGCAAAATCCAAGTTGCTTGAAATCCAGTGTGAAGTTCCCACAGTCAGCAATGGTTTGGGGAGCCATGTCAGCTGCTGGTGTTGGTCCACTGTGTTTCATCAAGCCCAGAGTAAATGCAGCTGTGTACCAAGAGATTTTAGAGCACTACATGCTTCCGTCTGCTGAAAAGCTCTATGGAGATGAGGAATTCATTTTCCAGCATGATCTGGCACCTGCCCACAGTGCCAAAACCACCAGTAACTGGTGTACTGACCATGGCATTACTGTCCTCGATTGGCCTGCCAATTCCCCTGACCTGAACCCCATAGAGAATATGTGGGGTATTGTGAAGAAGAAGCTGAAAGACACCAGACCCAACAATGCTAATGAGCTAAAGGCCGCTATTGAAGCATCCTGGGCATCCATAACAATCAGTCCAAAACCTAAATATATCTATTTTACAATCATGCATGAGAAGGAGAGCATTACAATTCCCACATTTGAGAAGATAATTTATTTTTCAGAACTACATATTGTGATAACCAGTGGCTGAGTCAACATGAAGACGAGCTAATGTATCACATAATGTGGTTTGTACTGTATGTCATATTGCCTGTTTCTGTTCACTAGGATGTTGCAAGAGGGGTCATCACAGTAAGTCAGTGTAGTAGTGAAATGTTCATGATGCCTTCACTGTCGGGGGTCGGATGGACCGTCTTCTGTCTCCTGCTCTGGAAGAGAACGACTGGTAAGAACATCAGTGATCTCGTCAACATTGCACCCAAATATCTTAAGACCAACAGAAATGATATCTGTGTTGTGAAGACATTAAAAAAGTATCAAATGTTATATTTCCTCTATTCAAGAAGCCACAAGTCAAAGCTCTTTATTTTAAGTGTCAGACCGAAAGGGAACATTGTTACAGAGTTTCTTCTGGGAAATGTTCAAGTCCCCTCCGGCAGGGATTTAAACTCAGCATTGGCACTCATCAGTACGGAAGCCTTGAGAGGCCCTTTTCTAAGTCTGATCTAAATAGTTTTCTTTCCAGTGCTTATGACTTAAGAACAGGTGACAAAGAAAAACGTTTTGCCAGGGTAATATTTCTAAGTTCCTCAAAACACATGGTACATATATTGTTTGTATATTTTCCTTGTTTTTAGAGTGTATGGAGAAACTAAAACTCATTTCAGAACATGGGCTGCTGTTCCTCCTCAGCTCAAAGTGTGCAGGTGCGATGCTCGGTGGCACCAGTGGGGGCGCTACACCCTGTTCAGGGTCTGCTGGAGAGGTTTGAGGCTGGTCCGGGCTGTGCTGCTCGAGAACGCGGGGACAAGGAAACTCATGTTATTGCAGTGGGGAGAGTAACACACAGCCCAGAAAACAAGGTGATGAGCTCAAACTGCGTTTAAGAGTATGGCAGTGTTGGAAAGTACATTTACTCAAGTACACGTTTAAGGAACTTGTACTTTACTTGAGTAGCCTATTTTTCTTTTAATTGCTCATTTATCCCCCTACTCCACTACATTTCAGAGCGAAATATTGTACTTTTTATTCCACTACATTCATTTAAAAGCTTTAGTTAGCCTATTAGTTACTTTGCAGATGAATATTTTACAAACAAAACATACACTATGATCAATTTATAAAACATGATCCTGTGCTATAAGTGTAACTATCAACAGCAGGCTATTTAAAGCAGGTCAAATGAAATAAAAATAAATATAACGTTTAAGCTTTATACTTGTCCTTTGACCAATAATATGTTCAACAAATTAATTAATTAATTATTGAATTCATTTGATTAACTGATTGATTGTGAAGGAAATAAATAAAAAGCATTTTGCTTTTGTACCAACTGAATGGAGGTTAAAGGAAGAATATAAAAAAATTATTTTCATACTCCATTTTAATTATTTAACTAACAATATTTATGTAAATATATATATAACCACATCATCCTCTTCTGTGTGCAGGTGACAGTGTTGCTGAAGCCTTTGTCTCTGCCCCCCTCACCTCTCAGAGTCCTCCACCTGCTGCTCAGCTCCAAGCTCCCAGTCAGCTGGTGGCTGGAGGCTGAGAGACTGACCCCCAACCTCCCAGTGCTGGTGCAGGTCAGCCCATCTGATATGACATCCACAATGTCACTACCAGTTCTCATTTGATTTGATTTACAGTTTTTATGTTCCATTAATGTCTTTCCCCTGAAATGTTCTTCTTTGGCCTTATCTGCTAGGTATCTTCAAACTCCAGCGTGCACTCCCGCACCCTGCGTTTGAATGTCCAAACGGTGCGTTCACTGCCTTTTCATCCACATGCTCTGCACCGCTGGGCTCTGAAGCACCACGGCAACCTGTCTTCTCTGACGCACACAACACATGGAAATCGAGTCTACGTCCCACTGGGAGAAGGTGAGCAACCACGAAACCAAATATCATAGTGATGATGAATTGATGGTAGTTTGTGTGTAAGCTTTAGAAAAGTTTTGAATTCCATTCACAATGAATCATTTAAACAGTTTTAACTCAGGTTTACTGCATATTTATATAAAAATAACGATACAAATAAAAAACATAGATAATATTTTTGCTTGATTGAAAAAAAAAAAGGTTGCAGTAATAGTTTGACATTTGTAAATACGTGTATTTCCTTTCTTGTGAAGACATTAAATACTTTCTTGATGAGAAGATTGTGAACAATCCTTTGTCTGAGAGTGTTATCAATCATCTTATTTCACTCTCTACAAGAAAGCAAACAAATGCATTTAACAACATTTTCACCTTTTGCTTTAACTTAAGCATCTGTTAAAATTCAGGTCATGCTATCTTATCTCCCCTCTCACCAGACATAGCAGTAGGTTCAGGTTGGACAGATTGTGGAGAAAGATCTTGTGAAAAAAAAAAAAACTTCCCTCTTGCATGTCTCCATATCACAGATCCCACCCTGCCTCCTGTGTGTCATCTGCAGTCCATGTTCCTTTCTCACAACTACGTGACCTCTGAGCTGCAGCCACAGGAAGTGCAGGGCTGCGCTGACAGACCAGCAGGTGGGCTCAGCCCTGAAGTCCATGTGATCAAGCTCCATTCAGCGGGTTCAGGGCTCTGTGGGTGAGAACATGCAGCCTTGGGAAGTCCTGGCAAGAGCATGAACTGTGTGGCCATTGTGCAGCCATGCAACGTTAACTCTTGTCTCTCTGTCTCCTTCAGTTCTCTCCAAGTGGAGGTGATTGTCTCTCTTCTGCCCCTAGTGGCCAACTCAAAACCCCAGACAGTTGTGTTGATTCTCAGCAGCTCTGTGCCCGTCAACTGGGCCATTATGGCTCATGGTGTCCGGGGTCATATCTCTGTTCATGTAAGGGCCCCAACTCTTCTTCATATCTGAATCTGTCAACTGCTGGAGAGTTGTTAGACATCAGATCTACATCCACCACGACTCTAGCAATAGGCGATTACAGATGATGGATGGATAGGGAAGTTATTCTATATTGTTATTATTGTCAACAACTTATTGAAATGACCAAAACCAACATTGTAGCAAGTATTGACTGAGATCTATTGTTGTCCAAAAACTATTAAAAACACACCAGTGAGTCACAGTGTTGCAGTGACATGTTCCTTTATTACCATGAACGCACACACTGTAGTTCATTTTGAGTCAATTCATACACTGTCTTGCTGCTGTAAATATTCATTAGCGCATCAAATGCGCATTAATACGCGGAAGAAAATAGTCCTCAACAATTAAACCATGTACTCCTGTTTCAACAAAGTGTTTGTTATGTTTTTCACATGTTGCGTAACACGTTCTTGTCTAGTACCTGATTGTACTTGATTACGTACTTGTCATGCTGTCTATGTATCTGTCTTCTCTCTCTCTCTGTAGTCCTCCAACAGTGTATCCCCACCCTACCCACCTGAGCCTGACCTGACCCTGTCCAGTGCACTGAACTCTGACCTGTCCACCATATCTGACCTTCTTGTTTGGGCCCGTGAGAGTGGCTACACCAAGGTGACCTCATACACTGAGGCTGACCTGGCCAATCGCTTTGTGATCCAGCTGGCTGGTGGCGTGACAGGTCTGTCTCTTGTTTCCATCATTGTGTGAGTGACCTGAACGTTTCAGTTTTATTTTAAAATCCACCCCATTTCATTTCCTTTATGTACAGAATGATTTGCTTGGTATTTTGTGTCCCTTTTCAAATGGAGGGATGAGAAATGAAAGTGGAATATTTCATCATATATGTTGAATGAAGGCTTTTGAAGTGAGAGTATATAATGTCGCCGCATGGCTGTCTCTGTGTCTCCTCTCTGTCTGCACCACAGACGTGGTTGCAGTGAAGAATCCTCTTTTTGTGAGGCCTCCCTGGGCGGAGGAGCGCAGGCTGAGGCAGTGGCTGAGCGGCGGAGGCCGAGCAGGAGGAGACCGAGAGAGTTTTACGGTGCAGTGTGAGGACGGACGCCTCAGTGTGACCATAGACCAACACATCCTGCAGGTCTTCATACCTCAGTATTAGATCCAGTGTTGGATGTAAACAATTCCTGAAGAGAGACGCAGGCTACCACAACTTGATAGATCCAGTGGTTTTACAAAGACCATATTGCCGAGCAGTCATTTGATGTGGAGTGCTTTGTAGCACTCCACATCAAATCAAAGCTTTTAAATTTGCAACAAACTTAACTATAATCGAAATATACTGCATTTTTTATTTGCTACTTTCGGAATTTATTTTGAACATGTACAACAAGTCATATTTAATGCTGCTCTAATCTTTTTTACCAACGATTGATCAAATGCCGACATAAAGAATTATCACCCGACTTTGCAGTTCCCTTCTGCTCTACCGAGTGTTTCCACAGGATGGAAAACTCTTTCGGTTTTCCATTCTGTTTAGTTTACTGTTTTGGTTCAGTCTCATCGACCTTGTTTCTAGCAAGCAGCGACATCAGGGGCTTGATTAGGGCTAGTGTTAGCAGGTAACTTAGGGCTTGTTATGCTAACAGTACTGAGCGTCCCCCGGGGCCTCGCTCTTCTTCAGCTCCAGGCACTTATGGTCGCTTTTGGCTCTAAAGAACCAAGATGGTGATGGTCAAAATGCAAAACTCATGGCTTCAAAACAGTAGTCAACAAACTAATGTGTCACGACAGGGTGACTATTCCCACTTCCTTTATACAGTCAATGGTTTCCAACAATAAACAGCTGTTTTCAGCAACAACAAAAGAAACTGTTTTATTCACCCACTGTATGCTAGTTAACTGGCACTTAAGAGCAGACACACAAAGTTAATTACTAGCTTTTGAACATAGCCCAGGTTTTATTGATCTGCAACTGTGCAGAAGTACCAGGTTAAACGCATGCAGGGGAAAAAGCTGCATTCAAATGTTAATATAGCATTCAAAGGGCAACGTTATGAAAGAAGCTTCAAACTATTTGGTAGAGCCCTAATTGTCATTGTGAGCATGTTGCTATGCATTTAGCTCAAAACACCACTGTGTCAGACTGCAGCCTCACAGACGCAGTTAGACTCTTAGTCTTGTTAAATGCATCATTTACAGCACTCGTGGTTATCGATAACTACGTGTACATCTTTCCAGTTATACACCAAGATTAATCTATTTGAAAGTTACGTTATCTCACATTAGTTTTCTCCTTCAGAGCTTGTCTGTCCCTTTGGCTGCTGTGACTCTACGAGACTCGACATGCCAGGCGCAGTCCAATGGGAGTCATTTCCTGTTGGTGTTCCCAGTCATTTCCTGTGGGACTGAGGGTCTGCTCCTGGGACAGCCTCGAGGGGTGCAGTACAAAAACATGGTGAGAACAGAAAGTGGACACTTTGACACAATGTTTTAGAGATATATTATATTAATTATTTGTGGTCTATTAAACCCTGTGTTAAATATATTTGACCAAATTCAATTTATTTACTTTATTCGATAAATACATTCAAATTATCTTTTCTTTTTTTTTACTCAGCTTTTATAGAATTCTGTGAGATTTTAAAGTTGATGTAATCATTGTTAAAATAATTTACATAAACCAAGAGAGGCAGAGAAAATTTGAGATGTGGTTTGAGAAGTAGAAAACGGCAGAAACAGAATGAGAGCAGAGGAAAAACAAGAACACAAAGCACATAATGGACACTTGAAATTGTGTTAAATGGAAATTGCCTGCTGTGAGACTCATGACCTCAGGTCATTATGACCAGAACAGTGCAGAGTTGAAGATTCAAAATGTGGTGCAGCAAAGAGGCCAATTAAGTGAGAGAAGGTTTAGAGGCAGGATGTTGGAAGGAGGGGAGATATGGAGTGATTTCAGAAAAGTAGAAGAGGCAGAAGGTGTAATGGCAAACTGAAGGAAAAATGTGTCTATAATGTAAAAATAAATGCATCTTTCCTCTTGTGTTGTTGACTATAATAATCATACAACTCAAGTTGCAGCAGTCCAAAAGGGATAAAATAAAAGCACGGATAGATTTTTCCAGGTTAGCAAAGCATATTCAATGTTTTTTACATGCAGAAAGCAGGAACGTACAATTTACTTGACTTTAGCATCAAAACTGAATAGTTGATAGGAGCCCCAAATATCTAGCCACAGGTTTAAGATGTACCTGCCAAGGTTAATACGGATGCGCTGTGAGGAGTTAATATGATCTTTGCTTTGTTGCTGTTTAGTTGCAGGAAATCGTTGGACATCAGAATCTTGACAACAAGACATGTTAACAAGATCACTATTGTCTTGTTTACTGATACATTTAGCTGGGTGTCATCTGCATAAAAATTAGGATTAATATTATTTGTGAACAAGAAAACAGCAGCAGACCTAAAAATGTAGCATTACTAATATCAATAGAGAATGGTCATTTGAACCTGTAATCTTGCGTTAACCGTTTACGAGTATACCTTGTGCTGTTCAGGGGGAGAGCCCCTAAAATGGGATTTACATACTGTAGCTATACAGTTCACCACTCTGTGTCCCTCTTCTCCATCCTCTCTTGTCAGGTGTTATTATGGAGAGACAGGCCTCAGACCATTCTGGCACTCAATGAGACCAGAAGTCCATTAGGCATACATGTGAGATATTTGTATACTTATATACCTTCATTTACTTCCAATAAGTCTTCTCTATGATTCATTAAACATTTCCTGTAACATCTTGTTTCCTCCTCTCAGTTCAGCTGTTTGGCTGCAGCCCCCACCCTCCTTGGATCTGTCAATGTAAACACTCCTCAGGCAGGGCTGCTCCCCTGGGCACCCGGGGGTCAGGGGCCTGATCCAGGACTGAGCAACCTACCGACACCCAGACACAGATCTGGGCCTGTTCTTCTTTTGAAGCTTTTTGTCACTGAGAGCTACGAGCAGAGGCGGATTGGCCCCTGTGTCATAACTGCAGACCAACGTGTCTATGTTGAGGTGTGTGTGTGTGTGTGTGTGTGTGTGTGTGTGTGTGTGTGTGTGTGTGTGTGTGTGTGTGTGTGTGTGTGTGTGTGTGTGTGTGTGTGTGTGTGTGTGTGTGTGTATAGTTTGTAATTTGCACTTTGCACGTTTCTTTTCTAATTTTCTACTCTATATATCGCTTTACTGCCAGTTTGTCACACTGGCGTACAATACAGTGGTATACAGAGTTGAAGATGAAATTTGGAAATGATCATTGGACCAATGCAATTTCAATACTGTATTCTGGTTGTTGATTGGTTGATTGTTCCTACATTGAGCATCGTTTTACGTGTTTTGGACAACAACAGCTTATCATGAAAGACATTAAAGCCTCTGAACACCCACACAGGTGTTTTCAGTTATTCTGGCTGATTAGACCTCTGCTCAGGTGTAGTTTGGTCCACCTTTACAGGTGCAACAAAGCTAACAGGAGACTCAGGAAGGTGTCAATCAATTAGTCTATACACGCCCACACAGTCCTGAGAAGAGGTATGTCAGGCAGACTAACTGAAAACCCCTGTGTGGGTGTACCGGGCCTTTAAGTGCATTAAATTGATTGAAGAGATCCTGTCCTTAGGAGGACAACAGGTGGACATCCTCCTCTCCCCCCCCCCCCCCGGAATTTCAATAATCCTTTTTTTCCCAAAGAAAAGTATTTCATAAATACACTGAGACTTGGTAATAGTTTATTCCAACCTGTCCCTCTTGCCTCTGCTTCTATAACCTGCCTCTTCTACTCTGCACTTAATCTCTTACCAGCAAACAGTAATTTCATCATTACATTCCTTTGATCCTGTTCATATCAGACATCCAGCCAAAACATTCAATTACAATTACGTCTTCACTCTTTTGTTATCTGTCCGACTGCAGATTTCAGCCAAAGGGCCCTTCATAGATGTCGTGGAGGTGAAATCATGTGCGGTCTCTCCTCTATCAGACCCCAAAAAGTCTGGTTTCTGGACTGTCATGAGCGACGGCTGTTCCTCAGACCCCTCGATGACCCTCGCTGCAAAGACGAATGATGAAGAGGAAGATGGAGAGGACGAAGGTGATAGTGAACAGGAAGAGGAAAACGAAGAGATAGATGGACACGTCCCACTCAGACACAAAGTTAACATAAGAGAAGCACCAGAAAGGATGAAGAAGAGTATTGCAAGTATGGGAGAGGAGGAGGAGATTCAGCCCCTGAGATTTAGTTTCATCCTGCGACCAGTTTTTAATAACTCTATACAGTTCCTCCACTGCAGCCTTCGTCTGTGTATCTCTGACTCAAAAAGAGGGGAATCCACGAGGGAAACAGAAAATAAGGACTGTGAGGACGGCCTACGTATCCCTCCACTTGTGTCTGGATCATCCAGACATCAGGTAAAGAAGCATTTAACACACAACAGCCTTATTTTGTAGCACTAAACTAGTGCAGAATAAATCATCCTTTTAAATGCAGTAACATGGAACATTAATAGTTTGACAACACTTTTTTGTCAATAGTTAGATGAGAAGATTTATACCACTCATTTGTATGAATGCTGAATGTAAGGCTACAGCTAGCAGCCGGTTAGATTAGATTAGTTTAGCATACAGACTGGAAACAGGGAGGAACAGCTGTCCTGGCTCAGTCTGAAGGTAACACCATCAGCCTACCAGCAGCTCTAAAGCTCACTAATAAACACGTCGTATCTGTTGTGTTCCTGTGTTTCATCTCAGTGTGAGATCAGAAACCTCTCCAGGCCCATGGTGGTCACCCAGCCTATTAGTTCACTGGCACCCAAACTGCTGAGGCCCCCTGCTGGCCAAAGAAACAAGAGACTTAGTGTCTCCCAAGTGGCCACTCCAGACCCAGAGCACAGCAGTGAGTATCATATTTGGTCATTTTTATTAATGTTGCTGTGACAGTGTTCACACTCCCTCATGTACACTGTGTCTCCAGGCTCCGGGCTGCAGACAGGACTGGTGATGGGAATTGTCTGCGCTGCCTTTGTGATGGGTGTCAGTCTGATGGGGGGGCTGTGGTGCATCTATACTTACACAGGTAATGAGACTAGCTTCCTTATGCACTGAAAAATTATGCTGCAAAAATACATTATCATCCAAAATCCAAAGTCATACGATTGTACGATTCAATGTCCAGGTCCTTTGACATGTGATGTGGACAGATTCAAAGTCATTCTCATCATATCCATTTATATCTGTTTTGCTGATTTTAATCACTGATGAATGTAACACAATAGTAATTCCACACATAGTCAGTTTACAAACACTTTTCAAACTGTTATTTCAGCAGGATGATTTGGGGGAACTTGGGGATTTTTGGCTACTTATCCAGAATCAGGCAAAATACATGCGCTACCTACTGTGTTTTTGTCTTGTTTGCACACTAAACACTATTAACTGTGGTATTTTCCATCTGTGGTCGTGTGGAGACATTATAAAGAGATATAATTATATATTTTGAAGGGGCATGTCCAGCACCACTTGGAGGAGAAAGTCACTTAACAAACCAAACTCAAGAAGGCCTCACAATCTGGAATCGACTGTCACCGTCTCATCAGTCCTCCAGCTTGCTGTAGAGGTAAGGTCTGATGAGGCCGCTCATTTAAAGGGGAACGTTTACACATCAAAGTTTGTTCATAGGTGTTGAACAAACTATTGCCCAAAGTTGTTTGGGCAGTACAACTGAATATGTGGAAAAAAGGGTTTAAAGCTTTTTGTGGCTGCGTGAAGTCTGATACATTGTCTCAAGTGACCTCACTTGAGTCAGTTGTGGCTACTTTGATGTTGAGTTAGAAATGTGAGGTTATGAGACCTCTGTAGCCCGCCCCGGATTTCTGCTTGAGGCTTAAGACTTGACGCTACATTAGCCGCTGCTAGCATAGCACGCCCCAATCTCCGACTGAACTTTTGACAGTGAAGTTGCATTATGGGTAATGTCGCCGACAAGGAAGAAACATGCTTGGGAAAAAAAGAATATCTCCGGTTCTGCTGCATCCAATTTGATACTTTGATACTCCGACATTGTTACAGAAGTACATTGCTAAATCAGTGGAGCAATGTTTTAAAGGGGAATCCAAAAATGTATTACTTAGTTACTATGTTACTATTCTTGAATGTATACACTAGCATGTATGGGGGAATTTATCCTGTTGGAATATAGAAACATTATAATGAAAGAGTGTTTGCATCATCAGATGACCTCATACTATATATGTTGGCTGATAGCAGAGCAGTTATCAGAATCCCACAGACTCCTGTCTGGACTTGGGGAACAGTGTGAATAATAACTAATCATATCATACTTGTTTCCTTTACTCAGGGCTCCAGGTTATATGAGTCTCATGCAACGGGTCATATTATACATTTTCCATCGATGGCTATGTCACAGATCAGTGTCACTGTTCACCGTCACATTTTTGGCCCTTATTTGAATTCTGTTATTGCTGCCACCTCTTTCAGAAAAAACTAAATCAATTCAATAAAACATTTTAAAGAAATACTTTAATAACACATGTACTGGGACAGCCATTTTGGGCTTCCATTGAAGGAATATACTGACTTTTGGTACTTATCTTATATTACTATTTACATTTGTGGTCTGGGAGTTCTTTGCAATAAAGTACCATCCAAATCTTTCAAAGTGGTGTTATTATAAATAAACTTGTGGTTAGAAGCACCGGAAGTTTCAGAAAATATATCAGCATTAGGCGAGCACCTGCAGATTTCAACGCCGACAGTTTCATTGTTTTATCTCTTTCTCAGGATTTCCTGTAAATCTGAGAATGGAGAACTGGCACAGAGGTTTCTAACAGCTTGTGTGTGTGTGTGAGCGAGCACAGCTGCTCGTGTGTGTGCAGAGCCACGTTTGTGCACTTCTCCGCCATCGTTCATCGCCGTGCAGCAGAAATGCAAGAGGACAGAAACAATGTAAATACAGTAGCACTCACTCATCGCCGCATTGTGGAAAGTTGTTTGGTGCTGCGAGCCATTCTGCATCAACTCATTTCAAAAGGGGCATCAAATCATCCCGTGGAGAGATGCTTATCTGGATTGAACTCTGTTGGAGTGACTCAAACAGAAAGTTCATCATCATCGCCTTTAGAGACGGGACACGAGGTCAAAGAGGAACGGAGTGTTTGATGAGTTATTGTTTTTACAGAGTCATTTTCACTATTTGTGTTGTAACTGTCAATCAGCTGGAAACTGCATGTATCTGGATGTAAACTGTTTTGTGTTTATGTGGCCAATAAAATGCCTTAAACAAGCTGAGATCCACATTGACTACTTGCTGTTTCACTCTCAAACCACATGCAACCCAAACAAAACTAGAAGAGCACTCAGAGAGTTCAGACCTCAGGCCAAATGCCAAATTCAATGTTCTCTCTTGTTTTGGCTGTTTTGGTCTCTGCTAACTCCTGAGAGAAATACTCTAAGCTGCTAAATGCCCCATTATGTTCACAAGCTAATTGCTAACTTTGTTTGTCTGCCATTTGGTGCTGAGCAGGAAGTGTACATTGGGTTTTTTAAGAGCTTTTTTGCAAAAGAAAATATCTGCCTGAGGGGAAAAACACCCTAATGAGAGCAGTCAGAGGGACACAAAACATTAACGTTTAATCCATAAAACAACCACAATTAGTTGAATGATGGTAAAATGCTACGTAGAGCTGAGGGTGACAAAGTTGGGTGTTCATTCTCTGTGGGTTCATCAATATGAGCAACCCCTTTCACATTACGTGCAGTCTATTGTTAACATGAAAATATTGATTAGTGCAGCTTTAATCAGAGTTGTTTAATGTAATGTTGACCGGATTTGCTGTAGAAATAGTACTAAGAATTCACATGTATGGGATTTTATTCAAAACTTTAATTTTTTGAAAGTAATTTCAACATGGACCTCCTGTTCATGCAGTAGTCCATGTACATCCTGTGATTGTTTCATCATCAGTCATGTCTGTCAGGAGCCCAGCTGAGGTGTTGTCAGGATGCTGACTTTATTCAATAATGGGAAAATCACACACATGCACACAAACTGCAATCACAGCTTTCTGAGGAAAATAGTTCCTGAAAAAATACACAACGTGATTGGATGACGCTCCTCTAAGATGCCCGGCACATCCGGGGAAAAATAGCCCAAATTGTTACGATGAATGTGAATGGATAAGTTTAAATTAGAGTTTCTAGGGAATGAGGAAGGTAGAGGAAGCGTGTCCGGCAGGTGAAAGCAGAAGAGAAAAGGAAATAACTTTTGGCAATGTGTTTCCTGAAAGAATGCTTCAAAAACGCACAAATCTATCACACAAACAAAGGAGCCTTTAAACTCAAAACCAAGAAGAGGAAATACGTTCTTACACAATAAATCAAGTTTTATTAACCCTCCGTTTCCCAGCCTGAAAGCCATTACTTGATGCATTTCTTTCCGACTTTTGCAATTATGAATGATTGAAAATTATTTACAAATGCCATTTCACACAGTTTAGCCAGCAACTGCGTTGCTTCGAGGACTCAGTTTTGAGAGTACATGTCTGCATAGTCACACTGTGTCTCTTGGTGGCGCTGCAGGTCAACCCTGCGCAGGAAGCTGTGCTGACAGCGGAGGCAGATGAACGGCCGGTAGCTGCTGTGCTTTCTGCTGTGGGTGATGAGGTTGGAGCTTTGGCTGAATCCTTTACCGCACACCTTGCACACATGTGGTTTCTCACCTGAGGGAGAAGGTACACAATGTTACAGGGGCATGGGTGGATTATTAAACAATGGGCCCCCTGGGCACAGACACGCCGAAGGCCCCACAACGTCTCTGAGCAAGATGCACAGACTTTGTTGAGCCTCTTTTTGTGGTTGTTTTGGCCCTTTTCACAGTCGTTGTGAGTCTCTTTGTGTCACTTTGTAGTTGTTTTGGTCTCTATGTGGTCATTTAGCATCTCCTGGTTGGTACGTGTCTCTTTGAGTGACATTTTGTAGGTGAAGGCCAGAGGGGTCCCTGACACTTTGGGCAGTAATCCAACCATGAGAGTAGGAGTTTCAGCATTTCACAACCTGGTTAATTTACTGTTGTGTTCACTGACCTGTGTGTATGAAGGTGTGCTTCTTCATGTCTGACTTCTGGTGGAACCTTTTTCCGCAGTACTGGCAGGGGTAGGGCCGCGTGTCTGAGTGGATGAGCAGGTGTGTGGACAGGGTGGACGAGCGCTTGAAGGCCTTTCCGCACACCTTGCAGCCAAAGTTACGCTCCTGGAATCACAAACACATGTTCACGCTGACGCAGACATGAGGACAAACCAATGTTTCAGAACTCAGAACTCGTGATGAGTCATGTGTTTTCACTGAAGATGATAAGATAAGATAAGACAGAAAGATAGATACACCAGAGATTGCTCAAAAATCATGAAAATGACAACAACATAAGAATTTTACAAAAACACAATAGAGTACTAATAATAAAGTTTATATAGAGCTCCAGTGCAAATAGTAATAAGAGTAAAATTTAGTAAAATAACTACACTAAAATAGAGGTATGAATTATGACGACATAAGAATACAAACAAGAGTACACCTATCAAGCATAAGAAGTAATACTAACCCCAGTGCAAAAAATTAATATTAGCAGTAAAAGATAAATTTAGTATAGAGTATAGTATATAGTATAGAAAAGTACATTATATTGAGAGTAATATGGGCAATGGTAATAAAAAGTAGTACAGCACATGATGTGGATATCATTGATGTTCTCAGTGTCTGATGAAACTATTTCTCTTATATATTATTATTCTCACTGCGCTGTACCTTAGCTCTACCGTAGCTGCCTAATGCTCTAAAGCCAACGGGCTCATGGGGCACGTCGCTGGCAGAGGGTGATCTTATCAAAGGGACAGAGAGGGTGTTGTGAAGATGAGTCTGCAGGCCACCTCCTGATGGTAAGACTTCTGAAAGAGACTAAAGGAGGAGAGAGTGAAAAGAAATTATTCAAAGAATGATACCACTGTCTAAAGTCTGTACTTCAAATATGAAACTACAGCCAGCAGCCGGTTAGCTTGGCTTAGCATAAAGACTGGAAACAGGGGGAAACAGCTAGCATGGCTCTGTCCAACAGTGACAAAAACTGTCTACCAGCTCTCCTAAAGCTCACTTTTACTATTTCTAGGGTGGAAACGGCGCCGCCGCTCAGCCTTGCTTCCCAGTGGCCACTTTTGGTATTGCAGTGGGAAATCCCCATGCGGCCCAAAAAGCATTTTCCCCATAGACCACCATTGCAAAAGAGACATTTGTAAAACTGTTGACGGCACACCTCGAAATGAAAACAGTCCATTATGACTCTTTCTATTATGAATTTTTGATTCACGAAGGTTTTATATTTGTAAATAAGTAATATAAAAGCGATTTAAAAAGGCATCTTCAGGTCCGGTATCCAGTTCTTATAATACATCCATGGGCTGGGATCAGTAACTTCCTGGAGTCGCTGCTGCTTGCCTCGCAACTACTGAGAACCAGGAAACAGTCAGACATGTATCACTGCAAAATGGTAAATTGTTTTTTTTACAAATTTATGGTAAAAAAAAAAAAAGGTTCAATGTGTAAAATATGCCAGAATTTAAACTTAAAACGTCAAAACAATGAACTAACATTATCAACAGAATGTGAAGATGTAACTGTTGACGTTATGTCAAAGTGTTGTGTTGCAGAGATAGCTGCTGAAGTTAGCATGCTAACAGCTAGCTGCGCTCCGTCCAGTCTGTAATACCACTTGTTCCTCTAGAGGTGATAGTGAGTCACTGTAGCTCCAGTCTGCCTCAGTACAGAGGGAGAAGAAGTACAGCTGCCTGACCAGGCAGACTCAGGGTCAACATTACATCCATGATCCCGGCACGTGGCAGAAACGAGAAAACACATTGACTTGTTCTCACCAATCGCGGGATTCACTGGCCGTATCCCCACCGGGGAGGCAGTACTGGGACGGAACAAAAACTCGCTTTTTGGCACCATTTCACGGAGCCAGGCTAACTGTTTCCAGTCTTTATGCTAAGCTAAGCTAACAGACTACTGGTAATAGCTTCATATTTATTTAAGTTATTTAAGTTAAAAGTTATTAAAAACGTTTAACTTATTAAAAGTTATTTAATAACCAAATGTAAGAGATCAGTTTATGTAATAAAAACATTTATTAGCTGATATGTTGCTATTGGATATTGATATTTAATATCAACTTAATTGATTCGATATTTTACTTAAACCTGTAATGCAGGTGTTTGAGTGGAAACATTCCTGATAAAGGTTTCAGGCAACCTCGTGTCAGTGTTACTACCGATGATAAGAAATGTTTCTATCCACAGTTAGCCGCAGAGATTTTGAAATGTATTAAAAATGTATTTTTGACACAACAGGCGGAGACCTGAATGAAAATAGCACATAAATAATAAGCATTATTTTGCTCCTTAGTTTTGACTCTTAGCAAAAGTAAAGTAGTGCAGACCAGTTACCTTTTTGAAATGATCACTTTGTTTACAAAATTTCTGCCCAACAAGAAGAAGAATTGCAACCCTACTCCTACAGAACAGCACAGACGGCACTTACAGATGTATTTTTACACACGGGGCCCCGTGTCATGGCAGTTACTTTTATGGTTATTCGCTCTGGTTTCCTCTTTCTTTATAGCAGCGGATAAGGACTCAGACAGTAAGGACATGTCATAACTCTCACAATGCAGAGGCCTCCTACCTTTTCACAGAGCGGACACTCGCTGACGGGGGATCTGAGGTCAGTATGTGATGTGTGGTTGAGTAACATGTAGACCAGTCGCTCCAGCTGTCTCTCTCTCTCAGATGCCTGGTGTCTGTCTGGCAGAGGAGCATCTCTGCTCTCCTCAGGGGCTTTTGTTAGAAAATGAAAGGAGGAAGGTGATGATGATGATGATGATGATGATATCTTTTATTTAGTTAGAATCCTTTTTAGCTTAGCTTAGTATTTTGTTTGTTAAATCTACAGAGATGAATCCTGAATAGGGGTGTCGCAAAATATACTGGTATTGACGATAAGAGTGATATTTAAAGAAATACATATTGATATCATGTTAATAATACACATATGATAATATTGTGTAAATAATCCACCACTTCTTAAATATATAGTCAGTCTCTCTTCCACCTACACTCGTATTTTGAGTGTAATTCATGTGCCTAAAGAAGAGACGAAACGCACAAGAGGCAAAGTTTCTATAGATATTACGATAATGTCGTTGTGATTTATTTTGGCCACAAAAATCATGTAGTGAAAATGTGATATAGTGACAGCCCAAATCCTGAATATTCAGTACTCGATAGTCTCAATTATGACTGAGATAAACAACACTTGCCATCCAAAGAGTCTTGTAATAATTTTAGAGTCACGAAAAAGTCACTGCTACAGAAAGTGTTTTGTACCTGAAGGCCAAGGATCATCTTTGGGTGCGCTGCGAGACCGGACTGCCGGCCCATCCCATGGTGAGCAGGCTTTAGCCAGAAAGTCTTTGACCCCTAACATGGGGGACGAAGGCTGCACAGCGTCTTCAGGACCCTTCCTGTCCTGTCCTATCACATGCTGCTCAGGCTGGCAGGCATCTGTTCGGGGCTGGGAGTGTCGTCTATAGGAGTCCTTAGATAACCTGAGTAGATGAGTCCTTTTACTCCTGACAAGGAACGACCGCGGCATTGCAGACTGAGTGATGACTGAGGGAGTTGATGATTGACGAGGTTAAAGAAATCCTTCAGAATAAACCTCCAGGAGAAAAATCATCTCTTTCATGTCACTTTTAGAGCTTCACATACTCGGATGTCGCACACCTGCTGGTACATGTTCAGTTACAATGCCAAAGCTTGAGGTTTCCTTAGCAAACACAGCGTGCCACCTGCATAAAGGTTTCAGGGCTTTCACTGAGAATAATCCGGCTGTAGTGTTTTCTTCTAAACCGACACTGTGGTACACTTCTATACTGCCATTAGAGCGGCATGGACCCTTTTTTAGACCTTCAGAACAACGGCAGAATGATTTTCAATTTGGTAAAGATTATGACCTCATTGCCAAAATTAAACAAATCCATAAAGTGTATTTACCCAGTGTTAAATGTATTAATGTACCACGGAACATGTGGCAAATAAACTCATAAAATTCCGTTGATATTTGTTGATTTTAACATGATAAAAGATCACACAGTAAACATGAAAGAGAAAACAACTCAAGAGAAGTACGCTGCAGACTAGAAAACTTATTCCCCAAAACTTTTTTCCAGTAAATGATGGAGATTATAAGCCTCTGCAATAAAGAGGATTTATTCAGTAACCTGATTTTATAATTCTATAGAATAATATTCTCCACAACCTTGAATTTGTACAGAAGAAGTTATAGTGTGCCAGTTGATTGAGTTGTGGCTACATAAGAAAAAATCAATACTTTGAATATAACATTGATACTATAACAGTGAGATTGCAGCTGTGTTGCTGATCTTACCTCTGTATAGCGCATCTGAATGTTGAGAGTGTTCCTTGTGTCTTTGTTGCTGGCAACTCTTTTCTCTCTTTTCTCTTTCTCACACCCATCTACTGATGACATGACAAAGAGATTTGATTTTGAAAGGCTGGTGAGGATTGCGGGACTTTAGTCATTGGAGTCATTGATTTTACAAAATATTTGTAAAAATCCTTATTTAAAAACGAATAACTTACAGAATATCCTCCTTGTTTCAGCCACTTTCTTATATTTTTTGTACCTTTGCTGCTTCCCTTATTGTGACAAGCAATGTCTATTAAAAAAAAGATGACTTCTCTGTTTGGTCGACTGTACACTTTAGGTTTGGGACCCACTGTGAATAAAAGTGTTGTGATACCAAAGTCAAGATGTTGGACCAAAATGCTTGTGTCACTGAGAGATTTACCAATATAATGACTGTTCATGTGGGTGGACTTATAACACTGAGCATCACTTGGAGTTTGAATATCTCATCTTTCTCATGTGAACATGAGGACCTTTACTATTGAGGTGCCAATTACAAAATACACTGTGTGCGTATGTGTGCGCTCTTATGTTAACTTGGCCATCCCCCACAGTTCCTTATGTGAGTGGAGGGAAATTTTTTCTTTCTTCACCAACTTCATCTAAAGCGCTGAACTACATGCTGACATTTTGTCAAGAAGTCTGATCTGGAGGTAGATTTCAGGGTAAAATAACAATAATAATATTTACAATAATAACCATTTACAAGTAATTTATAAGGTCTTTATTAATGATAAACTTTCCCGTATCAAATCATTTTTTAACATTTGTCAATTACTGATTAAAAATGTATTTAATGGAATTAATTCCTAAGTGCTGAAAACATTTTAAAAGTTGTACATTAACTTGCTAATGAGGAAAAATATGAAAAGGGCTACGTGCACTATGATAATTTAAGAACATGTGAAGCTTTACACTCATGGCAAAAGAAGAAAAGGCATAAAGGCGTCATCGTGCTGCATGTGGTTTGTCAATACAATTTTCTCCTTTTTCTTCCTAAAAAGATATGAAGCATCGCCCTCTGAACACATTTACCAGAACATACAAATACTACATAAAATGTGATTAATACAAAACTGCTCATGTCACTGTCTGAGTGTTTAAAATAATGTGTTGTGCTAGTTACAATATTCTAATGGCAGAATAAACCTAAGAAACCACATTGAAGAATGAAACCCTTTGAGGGAATTTCTACTTAAATATTTGATCTGCAATAGAATAATACACACATTCATAATAAACAAAAGTCTGCCACCATTTCTTGAGAAGACAATAAAAGAATAACCTTGCTCTAAAAAAGCAGTTTTCTTTAAACTATTTTACAGATACGTGTCTGACAAGTAATGTCAAGTAATGAGGTCTGAATCCGACCTCAGATTAAAATCAAATCATCAAGGGCCACATATGAACTGACTCCAAAGTATTTCTCTGTGTGGCTATATTTTTGCAGACATCTCGTATAACTCCTGGTGTCAGCAGCGTGAGATGGAGTTCACCTTGATGTGCACGAAGAGAGGCATGTCAGAGCACTGTGGTTGATGTGGTGGGGGGCTTGCAACCCTCTCCCAGGGGCTGTCAGGGAGAGCAGACGAGAGTCGTGCAGGGAGCTGAGATGGGCTGGTGGGTTCGGTGGGTTTCTGCCTCATTTGTTTCGGGGGGTTCAGGGGCTTGTTGCTCCTCTGTTGGTGGTAATAATACTACCTTTCTAGGAACCTGGAACTCGCGGAGGAGGAGTGTGTCTGCACTCAAAAGTTCATGTTCCTATTGCTTTGTTTGTGATGTTTACTGTGAAGTTTTTAAATCTGACTTTGTGTGACGATAATGTGGGAGGAATGTGATATATGTGCCATATGTCTTACCTGATGTGTTGAATATATCCATGAATAAATGCTGCTTATAATTGACCATATTTCCTCTTGGCACGACTATGTAACATTTAAATGAAGAAAACAAAATGTCAAAAAATAAATTTTTATTTATAGCAAATAAAATGCAACCTTCATTACTCAATTCAATACTTATTATTTCCCTCTGAAGTGTAGTGGAGTAGAAGTATAAAGAAACATAAAATGGAATTATTCAAGTTAAGTACAAGTACCTACAAATTGTACTTAAGTACAGTATTTGAGTAAATGAAGTTGGTTAGTTACTTTACACTACTTCATGCATACATGTATTCTAGGAAGAGTAGTAATATTAATACTGATCAAAGTGGGTTTAACATGGCTACAACATAGACACATATTACATAAAGAAAGAAGCATAATAGTTATTTATTGCATGATAAATTCTAGTATTATTTTAGATGGGTTTAATCTCAACCAGTAGTACTATCAATGACACATAACAAAGATCGTGCAGTAATGACACAGGCCCTGTGAACGTGTAATCAGTGGACATTGAATGGATACATTAACAGATAATGATTTCATTTGAAGTGATTTTTATCAAATATTGTTGATGCCAAGTAAGTAACAAAGCCCCTCTAGGTGATATTTGTATACCCAATTGTGTACCGATTCATGTACTTTCTCAATATGCCCCTGGTGTAAACAGTGTAAGCGTTGTAGTACATGAAATGACATCAGGCCGAATGGAAAACAGAGAGAGAAGCGTCAGTGAGTCGCCGCAGTCTCAGCTCTCGGTATTTATCTGTGTTGCTGTTGTGGTTGGTGGCTCACAGTGGCTGTGCCACTTTCTCACGGCCATCAGCTCTTTTATCTTGCTGTTACCATTCTGCCCCCACGCACCCGTTTTACACTAATTTTCTCACAACGTTTGAACTTTCTCTCCCTTTGGTTGGCAATAGAGCAAAGAATTTACTTGGAATTAGACTTCACAAAAGTAAATAATATATCATATAAAAGAAAGGCAGAGGAATTGCTTTGCAGTAAACAATGAATAAACAACACATCTATATTTACTATAGCCATAGGAACTGTGCACGGTACCTACTCTCAATATCACACTATATCACAGGGTCATGTCCAACAGCAAAGCCACAGCACTGTCAACTGTGCCTCCCACTGAGCAGGAAACAAGTATTATGCTGAGGTATTTTTCTTTTTATGTCACGACATCCTCTTACTCTTTTCAATCAATTGCTCTCAGATTGAAAACTTCACAGATTTAGATTAAAATCATCGTAGTGTTTTCCATCAAGAAAGTCATAGAGGAAAAGCATTTTGTGGTCAGATGAGCAGCGGTGTCGATGAAATAAATGAGTTGCATGAATATGTTCCATTCTTGACTGCCAACACCATGCAAGGAAAGAATATGAAGGTGATGGTGGGCACATAGATGATGATATTCTGAAATTCAGTCAACTGATGGGCATCCCCACTCCCACAACTCTCTGAAATGTGTATCATAATGCAGGGTGACAGAGAGGTAAGGGGGTGTGAGAACTCCAAAGTGACACGGTACCCAAGACAACCTCTGCCTACGACTGAACATAATGGTGGTGGTGTAGAGAGAGATACGTATAACCAATGACTGTATACTATTGTATACTGTAATTACTCACCTTGATAGTAGCACTGTGTCCAAAAAGAGAGTCAACAGTCGAGCTAGCAGCTCTGTGAGGCTGTACTTACGCACAGAAAATAACCAGGAAGCAAATTCATCCAGGAACTTTTGGCCAATGCAAGAATTATATGTATATTATATGTATATTCAAGATAAATTGCTTTGGAAATTGAACAACTAATTCTATTGTGTGGAGGATATTGTCTAGTCATCTTATGCATGTTCATGTTTTATGTCGGCTTGTGTTTTTATTATTAATATAACATAACAACATAATGTGTGTAATGTTGCTCATGTTGAAATATATATTAACCATTTGATGTGCAGAGGACTGTGACAAGCTAGATGGAGGTGTGAATCCTGTCACATTACACAACCCCACCCAAAACAACGCTGCCTATGGGCACTGTTGTATCAGTGTGTCAGTGTTTGGGTCTGTGTGGATGTATGATAAATGAAAAGGTGTGAAGCCACAGGCCTTTTCACAGAAGAACTCTGACATTGGGGGTGTTGAAGGGATATCGGCGCCTTGTAATAAAGGGCTTGCCACACCACAGCCCTGCTGTCTACATTTAGAGCCTTATTTCCCAGAAAGTAAGACAAAAAGCTTCACCAGTTACAGTTAGATCGTGGGACCTTAATGACATTTTTGGAAATACATTATACATTTTCTTGCAGAGAGGTTGATGAGAATACTGAAACCACTCTCATGTCTGGGTGCTAAATATGGATAATGGATAATATGAGTACAATGAGGTCATTATTTTAGATTAGCACATAATTTCCCCTAAAACCACAATTTTGTGTACCAATTAAACATATGAGATATATTGTGTTAATCACTCATTTTATAGGTTGTAAGTATCTTCAGCCAAGCTAGCAGCATCACTTGGGATGTCAATAGTGCAAACGTCGAAAATTCGGAAAGAAATCTTGAAATATTGCAAAATAAAGTTTTTGCACTTGGTTGATGTGGAACAATTGGTGTATCGATAAAAGCAACAGTGCAATGGAAACAGATTTAGTGAATAAATGACGTACATGAAGCATGTGACTTCAGCGTCCACCGAAGACATGAAAACTAGCGACAGATTAAAACAGTCTCCTCACAGATCTGATGTGACCTTCCTCAAATTAATACATTAAACAAACAAGTTTTCTGGATTGTTTTTTTACCGTTTGAGGTTGGACTGCAGCGCTTTTAACTGCGTCATCTTGTTGCACCCTCTTCTTCTGCAGTGGTGTAATGATTTTCCGCCTGAAGAATAGGCAACAATTTAGCCATTAATTAAATGATATGTCAATGTTGTGTTTTCAGCTCAATGCACTGTCCTAGAGTGGCCAATCGATGAATCTCTACAGGTTCAAGAAAATAGCGATTAAATCAGTTACAGGTAATGAAAATAAGTTGGTGATTTCAAAGGGGTTATAACTGAATATATTACTTTTCAATAAAAAGGTTACATGGAGAATCTAACATTCATTGTGTTGCTCTGTTCCTAAATTAATTCAAATTATATTAAATATCTGTTTGACAGTAATCAGTGTTCAGTGCTGTTGTGAACTTCACACTGCCTGGTTTATTGTCTTTAGGATTTTACCGCTTTATTGCCCAGTTTATTTTTATTTTTTAGAAAAGTAATCAAATGTGATAAGTTACATTACTTTGCTGAAGTAATTAAAATTGTTACATTACATATTACATGTTAACACTAATCTACTAACTACTAATCTGTAACCTATTATATTTCAAAAGTAATCTTCCGCACTGATTATAAAGGCTACAACAGCAGATGATGGTGATGACACATTATTTAAGAAATAGTTTCTGTCCCTTCAAGTTCTTCACACTTCATCTTCTCTGTGGCAACAGTACATGCGAATCATACTCGCACATACTACACCGTTTGCCACCACTGCTGCAGCTACCACACCACTTTTCATTCTTTGCATGCACACGCACACGCACACACACACACACACACACACACACACACACACACACACACACACACACACACACACACACACACACACACACACACTTTCTCACTAGCACATACATACAAACTAAGAAAATAAACACACCAGCTGTGAAGAGTATATCATGTTGTGGTTCATTGTCAGTTTGAGTCTTTGCTCCAGATTCTTCTTGCCCCAAATAAAAAGGAAACAGCACACTGAGTTACATATGACCCTCCAGTACGTTCACACACACACACACACACACACACACACACACACACACACACACACACACACTCACACTCACACTCATATCTCATATCCATCCATAAAGAGGTAAGAGTGGCGTGACACCAAGAGCTTCAATATCAACTGGATTAAAACTGTGGAGTCAAATGCTGCTGTTACGTGTTGGTCACAGTAACTGCAGCAGCCCCTGCTGGATGATGCTGATACAATGTTGTAAACATCCTGCATGAAAAGAGGCTAGAGCAGTGGTAATCCCAATTTAACAGAAAACACTTCAATTATCAATATATATATATATACATATATATATATATATATATATATATATATATATATATAAAATCATTTTAATGTAATTAATAACTTTTTTATCTTTTAATGTCAGTTTAAAGTGCCCTCGTAAATTATGGAAGTTTATCCTAAACAAATTGTAAAACACTTTCCGCAAGCTTATCTAGGAAAGTACATTTACTACAATTTTAAATTATTATACTTTACTTAATTTACTTACTTTTTATATTACTTTATACTTCTACTGCACAAACTTTCCGATGAAAATACTGTAGTTTTAACTCCTCTTCGTTTATCTGACCACTGATACTATTTACTTTAATCCATATTATGATTTTACAAAGAAAACCTTTCATGAGTTTTTAGAATATGAAACGTTAGAGATTAAACTACCAAAAAGTCTAAACAAGTTAAAAGGATCTTTACCTCAACCTACTACAATACTAAAACTCTGAAAGAGGCCATTCTGCATAGAGAGTATTTTTACTTGTGAAATATATATACGTGTATATATTAAATCTGATTATTAGTATTTTCTAATGATGGTGATTTCTGTCTAATAACCCTCTGATGTTTTCCTCAGATTCAGTTCTGAAGGAGTTAGGGTGTAAAGCCCCCCCACCTCCCCCTCCCCCTCCCCCCCAGAACTTGCTGAATTAGATTTTTCAGCCCCACATCCTCCGCTGCCATGGCAACCGTTGAAAAGCTGTGTGTCGGCCAGCTGAGGAGGAGTTTGTTGTAAGTTTAGAAAGTTTTTCACGGGAGAACCAGACAGCGCCGGAATTAAAGTTTCTGTAAGGCGGCTGTGAGCGGATCAGAGCAGAGAGAGAAATAACAAGTGTTTAACCAGGTAGGTGAAAGCTAATCCAGCGCTGTGCAAAATAACATGAATTGTTCAGTAGTGATTTGTATTTTTGAAGCGGACTTTAGAGATGTTGCCTACAATGGAAATTGTGCAACAAGTTGTAGCTTATTATTTTATTGAGTTTACTCCTAATTTGCAACCACTGATCAAATGATTTCATAAAGGTTCAATTGTTATAGTTCATGCCACTAAAGCTTTAGAAATTTTGTTTTGTTTTTGTTTTTTAATTGCCTCCTTTATTGAATTGGGGAATGGACGTTTTTTCCTGAAAACTTGGTTTCAAATCTTAAATATTTCTATGTAACATTACATATTCATAACTAATTATGCAAAAGAAAAAGTACAAACATCCTTACTATTAATTATTAAGAGTTTACTGTTTTTTCAGGGATGTGTGTTTCTGGTTTGGTAACATTTGACTGCCATAATCAAACAGTCCCACTTATTTTGATTCAAATAATGCTGAATCCTTATTGATGCAATGAAAAACATGAGCAAGGACAGAAAACAAATACAGAAATGTCTCATGTGAAATCAACAAACTCTGACCGTGACTCTGATTTAGTAAATGTGTTTTCAGGGGAAGGATCCTCTTATTCTGTGACCTCATCAGGTCGTCATCAAAATAATGTTCCCATACATAAAAACTGAATTCAAATATGTCACACCAGTGTCACGTCACACCAGTGTCACGTCACACCAGTGTCACGTCACACCAGTGTCACGTCACACCAGTGTCACGTCACACCAGTGTCATGTCACACAAGTGTCACACAAGTGTCACACAAGTGTCACACAAGTGTCACACAAGTGTCACAGAATCTGATGAGTCCCAGATTTTAGAGACAGTGAAAGCCAGATATTTACTTAACTGCATCCGTTTATGTGCCATACACCATTATTCACCATTTCACAATTATTTTTTCATTGTTGTCATTCTTGTAGGACCCAGAGGTCGCCATGTTTTCCCTGTCAGAGCTGGCCCCTCTGAACCAGCATCAGAGTAGGTGTAAGCTGTTGAAGCCCTGGTGGGAGGTCTTCATGGACTACCTGGTGGTCCTAATGCTGATGACATCTGTCCTGGCTTGTACTGAGCAGCTGTCCAGGGACCGAGTGGTGTGCATTCCCTTGGATCCACTTGTCACTGAAGATACCAGTAATCACAAATCACAAAGTCTTCACTCTACAGCCCGGGGTCGACGCACACATCTGGTCTACCAGCAGTATGTTTACATTAGCCAGGTACTGTAATACTAACCGGAGTTCCCATTGTCATTGAAAAGTGATGCAACAGAACAGGTAAAACTGATTAAAGATGTTGACGGTTAAGTCCCTTATTTATAATCAATATTTTTATATCAACAATGGATCACATGACTACTTGTATGTGAAAAGAGGTTCCCATTAGCTCTACTGAGCTTTCTAGCGACTTTCAGTTTATTGTTTTGGTTTTATGGTTTGCAGGTTTACTGTTTTTGATTCAGTCTCATGGTTCTCATAGTGTCGTTTTGGGCTGCAGAAGGCAGCAGTTTACAGCTCTTAGGCCCACTGAATGCTACCAGCCCTGCACTGAGCAGCAGACAGATAAAGTTAGCAGGAAGCTGGTGGAGTATTTAGCTGCTAAATTGCTGGATATTTCCCTCAGGAGTTGGTAGAGACCAAAAACAGAGACAAAGGAGAGTAAATATTGGACTTCAATTCATCAGGTCGTCAGAAGCACAACGCCAAATAAATGATGATGTCAGCGCGTACTCAATCCCAACTTGTCAAATATGGCAGCTTGGTCAGTGGCCCTACACGTCAAACTATGATGCTCCACGTGCCCCTCTAGCGTCAATTTTGCATGTACAGCGTCATGTGGCAGGTGGTATTATAAAGAGCGATAAAGTGACTTCAGTTAACTTCGTAAGGTAAAATGATCAACATGATGGTAAATGATGCTAAAGGGTTAAAAAGTAATGCCAAACGCCTGTATGTAAGGAGCTGGGAGTGAGAACATGTTGATGATGCTGCTCCGTATCGGCTGAATGTGTAAATAAGCAACTGTTTGCTAACAAGTTTGCTTCAAGGGTGATAATATATAACAATGTTGTGTTCGCAGCTTGTTTCTGCCTCCCCCAAGTGGACGAAATGGAGACAAAAAAATGATTGCAGGTTTAATTGTCTATCTGTCTGTCTAGGTGTGTTACCATGAGGCTTTGCCTTTGTGCTCCCGCTTCTTCCCGTACATGGCCATGCTGCAGTCTCTAGTGCTGGTCGCCAGTGGCTCCTTCTGGCTTCACTTCCCCCACACCTCCGCCCGTATAGAGCACTTCCTGGCCATCTTGGCAAAGTGCTGCGAGTCACCCTGGACATCTCAGGCCCTGTCTCATGCCGCTCGACAGGAGAGCATCCAAGAGAAGGAGGTGGTGGAGGAGAGGCGATCACCCCAAATTCCTCTCTCTTCAACCTCATCTTCAGTCCCTTTAACTCGCACAAGACAAACCAGCATAGACTCGGGCACAGACAGCCCGCTGTTGAAGAGGTCAGATAGTGCGTCCTTTGCCGCCACTCCCTCCCTGTGCCCTTCCACACTCTCCTGTCACGCCAACATCTCGTCTATATCCCTCGGGTCCCAGGTGCACTTTCCTTCTTCCAAGCCCTCACTCATGATTGACAGTCCCAGGCAAGTAATCAGTCTGGACAAAAGTGATGGGGAACAGACCAGGGCACTGTTCGAAAGGGTCAGGAAATTTCGGTCCCACTGCGAAAGCTCGGATGTCATCTATAAGGTGAGAGATCCTCTCGTCTACAGGATGCATATCTATCATCTTTGTCTTTGGTCTGTTAGCCTAACTGGTAAAACATTTCCTTTTAAGTTTTTATTGTCCAAAAAATGTAATGTTTTTTAATGTGAAAAGTGTTTTCTACACAATTTCATGTTTGATCAGGCTTGATCAAATGTTTTCAATTGATTCATTATACCGCCTTTCATTTATTCAGGTCTACTTGGCTCAGACAGTATTCAAACTGTTGATGGTGACGCTGATCTTGAGTTACACCATCCCTCTTCTCAGCTCCCTCTCCTTCACACACACCTGTCACCCTGAGGAGCAGGCCTTGGTGGGCTACACTACCTTTGAGTGTATCCATGTGCTCTCCTCCCTTCTACGCAAACTGCTGGTGGCTTACCTGACCCTACTAGGGCTGTACGGCCTGCTGAACTTGTACACTCTCAGTTGGATTTTACACAGGTTAGTGCAGAACTTATTTGATTAAAACTTTAAAACGGCACTCATTATATTCATAAATTAACAAACGATAAAAATAATTACTACATGTAATGTGGAAGGGGTTGCTGTGTAAAACCTTTACAATTTCCGTCAGCTCTACAGAGTTTCTTTCAACTAATTGTTTTGGTTTTATCACAACTTTACTGTTTTGATTTACTTTCACCGCTCTTAACGACTTATTTCGAGCAGCAAGCAGCTGTTTTCACAAAATAAAGATTCAATATAGCCGCGATACCTTCCCAGCACAAAATGTCAGACAGACGACGTTAGCGATTAGCTGGCGGCACCTTGCTGCTAAAGAGCCAAATATTTACCTCTGTCAAAAGGGAGGTTACGTTTTCGGCTTGGTTGGTCTATTTGTCTGTCAGCCCTACTGGCTACTGGCCCAATTTCATGAAACTTGGTGGAAGTGTGTAGCATTGGCCAAGCAAAAACCTATAACATGTTGCAGTGGATCCAAATCACGGGGCGGATACACGCATTATGTTTCTCTGTAGGTAACATTGATAGATAGGGCATTTGTGTTGCATTCATATGGTGTCGGAATAATCCCAACTGGGAAAATTCAAATGAACTCCCCCTCAAGTCGGAACAACGCTCTGAGCAATAAACTACAACACGTCTTCTCAATAGCACCCATTTTATTTCCACGCCTTCACTTAACCTACCGAAGTCGGAAGAATGAACGAGATGGGACCATCCAAGGAGCACGAGAATGCACTATTGGCCTTGGCAGAGGTCTGCGCTCTCCTGATTGAATTGGAGGAGACCAAAAGAGAGCTTAAAGGACAACAAGTATTGAACTTACATTTGTCAGGTGACACGACGAAAAAAATACTAATGTTGCTCCATGTCTTCTGGATGCATAAATAACCATAATTGCTGCAAGTTTCAACTCCCTAAACATTGATTTTCGTACTTGATGATGAGCTTTTGAAACTTATCGGCAGCAATTTGTTAGTAACCGGTCTAAAACATGTAAAACTACAGAAAGAGAGGGGGAGACTGTGCATGTACAGTCTAATAGGCTTATGGATATATTATTTTTCACATTGTTTGAATAAGATGTACAGGTAAAATGGTTTATTAATCATTAGTTGAGACTTTAAGTAGACTACACAGGCTTTGCTTGTTCAAAGAGCCTTTAAACATAATAATGGCCATGAGGTTGAGCAAACACGAGGCCTGATAATAGGATTAGGGTGTAATGCTGTGTTTTGGTCAAGAGTATATTCTGTGTGATATATTTCTCATCCTGTTTTTTGTCTTTTGGTCTGTGGCCGTCTTAGCTCCCTACGGCAGTATTCCTTCCACTCGCTGAAGGAGTTGTGCTCCCTGAGAGATGTCCCTGACCTGAGGAATGACCTGGCCTTTCTTTTACACATGTTAGACCAGTATGATCCTTTGCTGGCCCAGCGCCTGTCCGTGTTTTTGTCGCCTGTCAGTGAGAACAGGCTGCTGGAGGAAAGCTTGGAGAGGCGCTGGGGGGAAGAGAAGCTGCGCGCCATGACTAGTGTGGACGCAGAGGGCTGCTCCAGACTGCAGCTGGTGGCCCTTCCTCGCCTGCCTCCAGCCCTCTTCACCCTCAGCCAGCTTCAGGTCCTCAAACTGGAGCTCATCACAGAGGCCAGGTTTACTGCGCAGGTGTCCAACATGACCTCACTCAGGTGAGTCTGACAGGGGTTCAGTCATTCACTGAAGAATTTCTCATATCTGAAATCTTTCCTGTCACTTATAAAGAATATAAAACGGTAATTAATTGCTATTCGTAGTGTAATCCTTCAGCTGATGAAATGCCACTCTGAGTGCCAAGAGTTACAGTTGTTGGAACTTAACAGAATAAATATTAAAAGTCACAATAAACATATAGTATAATATAGTATATTAGTTTTTCCAGTATTCAGCGGGAAACAACATGGTTTCTCCCATATAAATGTGTTATCCCCAACAAATTGAAATAATTACATTGCAAAGTTGTGCATAGTATTTATCCCACCACCACATTTGTCTCAATACAAAACTAAGATTTTTACACTCAAACTAATCATTCAATTAAGTTGGAAGCAGAGGATTTAATATTATACAATAAAAACAAAAACCGGAAAGTTCAGCAGACCGTCAATTTATTAATTTTACTTGGGAAATTTTACATCCATAAAGCCAAGTTCTTGAGGTCTCGCCCATCCTTTGAACTTTTCAGCATTGAATTCAGGAAGTGCATTGAGTCAATACAAATACAAATTATAGCCTAAACAATAAGTATTGTGTCCATATAGTTAATATGCTACAGAATTATTTTTTAAAGAAATGTGCTTTTATTGAATACTTTGTCTTTTCTTCTCGCTCTCTCTCTTGGTTTACTATATTACAGTTATCCTATGTCTTGCTACTATGTTGAATGTATCATTGAGAGTGGCATCATGCCTTTTATGTTATCCTTATTTCATTATGATGCCTAAATGTTTCTGTTGTAAGTGTTAATGTCTACAATAAAGAGATTTAAAAAGCAGTCATGCTATGCACATCAAATCCAATCTTTTATCTGACACCTATATATTTTGTTGAACAGGGAGCTCCACCTCTATCACTGCACAGCAGCGGTGGATCGCGGTGCACTTGGAGTCCTCCAGGAGCGCCTGGAGGTCCTCCACCTCTCCTTTACTCAAGCGTCAGAGATCCCCAGCTGGGTCCTCTCCCTCCGCAGCCTGCATGAGCTACACCTCTCCGGCCGCCTGAGTAGTGACGGTGGGGTGGGACGCAGCTGGGCATTGGGGAGCCTCCGGCAATTTCGTCACCTCCGTGTGCTGGTGATCAGAGGCATGTTACAGCGGATCCCTGGGGAGCTGTGTGAGGTGGCAGGCAGCTTGGTAAGGCTGGAGGTCTACAACGAGGGCACCAGGCTTCTTGTGCTGACAGGTTTGAAGCGGATGGTCGACCTGACGGAGCTGCTGCTGCATGACTGCCGGTTGGAGCGTTTGCCCTCTGCCCTGCTGGCTCTCACCAACCTGCGGACTCTCGACCTGCAGCATAATAACCTGAGAACTCTGGAGGAACTGCTCAGCCTGGCTCATCTGCGACGCCTTTCCTGCCTCAGACTTGCCTTTAACCGTGTTCTGGCTCTGCCGGCTAGTGTTGGCGTGCTGCGAGGCCTGGAGCTCCTTGATCTATCCAACAACCAGCTTCAGAGTCTTCCCCCAACACTCTTCACTCTTCACCGCCTTCGAAGACTCCTGCTGGCTGGTAACCTGCTTGAGGTGCTGCCTGCAGAGGTTAAGGCACTGCAGCTGCTCACAGAGCTGGACCTCAATGGGAACAGACTAGAGAGCCTTCCCCCTCAGCTCTTCCATAGCTGTTTGGAGCTGCACATCCTTAACGTGGCACACAACTCTCTTAGCTCATTACCCAGCGGGATTGCAGCTTTAAGTCAGTTGGTCAGGTTGGACTTGCGCAGTAACAATCTGGAGGTACTGCCTGCTGAATTGGGCTGCTGCTCAGGGCTGCATGGCGGTGGTCTCCAGGTGGAGGACTGGCTGTTTCTTTCTTTGCCTCCCCAGGTCAGGGACTTCCTGAGCCGTACATACTCAGAGGGTAATTCCCGGCCAGAGTCCGACAGTTTCCCATACTTCTCGCCTACTCAGTGGAGTTTCTCTTCTGCTCTGGAATCACAGATATAAGTATCCTAACACTGATAGTGTTCTGTTAGTAAGGGCTTTCTGTATACTGATTCTGCACATTGATTTGCATACCACTCTAACCAAACAAAGTAAGTTTCAACCAATGGCTTGCAGGAAGATATGTTTACAAAATGTGCTATGTAAACTATGTAGTTACAATGAGAATTGTAGTAAATGGCCTGAAATGTGCAAAATACACCACAGCTGTTAATCTCAACAGGGCTAAAATCGTTGTAAGAGAAATTGTTGAACCTATTGTAGACATCTTGTTATTCCTACGTCTTCATGTGTTGTTAATGGTTATGGAGAAATAACTGTTTCTATTTCTTACAGGGCTCTCTCTGAATACATAACATGGAGCATAGGTTCATGTTGTTTGATAACAAAGTGCATATTATTAATACAGAAACTATTAAAATGGTTAATAACGTGAGTATGATTACCCTAATTGATACCTCTAAATAATAATAATAATAATAATAATCAGTATAAATATCTGTTTTATTCCCACATAAGAGTGCGCAGTTGTAGTCTGACTGTGACCACTAAAGAACAATAAACATGATTATTTCTTGATCATTTCTGTTGATCTGCTGGTTTCTGATTGCTCCTGTTTGGTCACTTTATTATTTTATCAAAAGTACTCACAGATAGTGTTTATATGCTATTATGTCCGACCTGATGCTGGTATGATACTGGTATGGTACTTATCTTTATTAATACAATTATTACCAATACTGCCGTTTCTGCTGATGTTCTTTTTTCAAGGCTAAATCACGCATCATGGAGATCAGTCTTTGTAGGTCTACGGGTTCCAGATTTTGTAAAATAATAAAAGGTTTGCCCAGACCTGATGAGAAAGCCTCAAATGGGAATGCTCTCAATTGTCCCCTTTTTTAAAGCATGATATTAATGCATTTATTTTATTGTTCACATGTATTTATTCAATTGTTATTAAACTTCAGTGTCTCTCCTGGGCTTCCATACCTTTAGCACTGTCGTATCCCGCTTTTTTATACTGCGGCACACTTTTTGTCCAATGGCTGGCTGCTATTGTCGCTGGTTGTCTAAATCCACCAATGATATCAATGCGCCTCAGCGGAGGTTGTACTTCCGGTTACTCGTATAAACCGACTGAGGCCTTCCCATGCGGTTTTGATCTGTAGTTGGACGCGTAGCTAACAACGACAAGGTAAGAATACAATATTTATCTAATTCACAACTAGAGTTTTCAAAACTTCGACTGATGTCCCGGAATTTGCCAATTAGTTGATTTCGCTACAGTTACTAAGAAGCTACTCTGGAATAATGTATCTTCCTTCATTGAATTGTAATGTTAACGTATCAGAGCTAGCTAGTGTTTTGTAGTCTAGCATTAGTCAGCTTCGCCAGCCACCAACCTTTCTCATATGTGTTCGTAGCCTTTTTATTTTCCGCGTAATGAGTTCTTTATAACTAAAGACATGTTTCTGTATTTTGTGTGTGTGTAGTTTAGCTGGTACATTAGCAAAATAGTTTTTTGTCGTATAGCAAGTTAGCTTGCGACGTTAGCATCGGTTATGCAACACAATAGCTTTCCAGTGTTGTCAACGTCCCTGAAGCTAACATCAATCCGAAAGCGTCGTCGAATCTCCAAGGCTATGTTAGACCAGACTTTCATGTGATATGTAGTGTGTTAAAGAACACTGTTATTGTTTACATGCTCCTCACTAACTGTAGTGTAGGCATGGTTTAATATGTAATATGTGCGCCCTCTCGATCTTTGCTAAATTAGCTACGTTAGCTTAGCTCAATGGCCTCGCATTTTATAATGGGTGTGCGGGGAGCGCTTCAGTTATTGTACCACTGTACACAAACCAAACTCGTGTTGTAATTCAATCATACAGAGAAACACGCCTGTGCACGGACACGTTTTCTAATTCTACTTAAAACGTTTGGTGAAAGCTGGCACAGAATGGAAACCACAGCTGTGCTTAGTTAACAGCCTCCTATGTAAACCTAAAGGAGAGTAGATACAGCCATGGTAGATGATAAACAGACGCATTAAAAACCACACGTTTCTGTTTTCCCTCCTTCAGACAGACATAATGGCCGAGAATGATGTTGATAACGAGCTGCTCGATTATGAAGAAGATGAGGAGCCTCAAGGAGCCCCTGAGAGCGCAGCCCCCGCAGGAAAGAAGGAGGTGAAGGGCTCCTACGTTTCCATCCACAGCTCTGGCTTCAGAGATTTCCTGCTCAAACCAGAGCTGCTCCGTGCCATCATTGACTGTGGTTTTGAGCATCCGTCTGAAGGTGAGGAACATTTGGTTGTGTGTTAAATATAGCAAACGGACATGTCCAAGTAGGGTGTTGTTGGTGAATTTATTTTATCTATCTATTATTATTATTATTATCTATTATACTATGCACAAGTTATAGGAAATGTATGCATTATGCGCCCATTAAATACAAAATGTAACTATACTAGCAGAGCTGCAACATGTCCGGGGGCTCTCTACAATAGCTTAATATACCTCCTGATCCAATGATGACTAGAATGCACTGACTTAAATCTTTTGGTTTTTTTTATTTAATTTAGTCCAGCATGAATGCATCCCGCAAGCTATCCTGGGGATGGACATCCTGTGCCAAGCGAAATCTGGTATGGGCAAGACGGCCGTGTTTGTGCTGGCCACGCTGCAGCAGATTGAACCTGTTGATGGACAGGTTAGTATGCATGTTAAGTACACTAGATGTATCTATAGGATTACGTAAAGGTAGCATTTTCATGGATTATGGTGTTTCCAGACGATGAGATGTAAACCTTTATTTGCATGTCAAAAAACAGATTTGTTTACATACCTACATCTAGTCTCAACCTGATATTTGATCCAGCACAAACAAGGATACAATTGGACTTAATTGCTTCTTTCCGGCCTCAGCTGACAATCAATAAAACATTGTTTATATAGCACCTTTCAAACTAATAAATGCACTTCAGAGTGCTTTACCAGTTTCTCTCCCTGAACTTTCGCGTTTATCCTGTTTTGAGCTGTAAAAAGTCTGTGACATCCAGACCCTTTATGCCTAAAATGAAGTCTTTGAAGAAACACATTTAGTGATGGACAGAATTACGCAAAAGTTGTAGATGATTAACTGCACATATATCTTTTTAAATGATAATGAAATGTTTATGGGTTTTGCCAAACATTTCTCCTGTGCTGACACAACACGAACATGGGCTGTGGATATTTCTCACAAAGAAGACGGATTAAATAATAACATTTTAAAAAAGGCCTAGGGATGTCGCAAGAACCGATACTTAAATACGCAGTTGATGCCAAAATTCAGAAAATGTGACCGGACTCGTTTTAGATTAAAGTACCACAGGTCCGGGGGGTTCGAGATTAACTGCATACTGTTAAAACCCCTGGGGGCACGCTCACATTATTCCACCATAATGCTACATTGTAAACACAAAGGGGCAGGGCCAGTTAATGTTGGCAGATGGTAATGGTGGTGCGTTTGACCTGCATTATGGTGGGTATCACTAAAAATGAGTATTGTTTGAAGGAGATCTTTTCACTAATATAAGATGGATATGAGAGATTATGACCTGGTAAACTTCCTCACAAACAGCGGTATGCGAACCTAATGAGTGTTGAAGTAAGATGTAAATATTTTTTTAATTACCGTATTAAATCGGGTATAGAGATTTGTTGAAATTTAGCTGGTATTTGTATCAATTACTAACGTTCTGGTGTATTACATTGTCAAGATGCCAAGTGACTGAATCGATGTTTCTGTGTCTATTTATTAGGTGTCTGTATTAGTCATGTGCCACACACGAGAGCTGGCCTTCCAAATCAGTAAAGAGTACGAGCGTTTCTCCAAGTACATGTCCACGGTAAAGGCAGCAGTATTCTTTGGCGGCATGGCCATCAAGAAGGACGAGGATGTCTTGAAGAAGAACTGCCCTCATATCGTGGTCGGAACGCCGGGCCGCATCCTCGCTCTCATCCGGAACAAGACCCTCGCCCTGAAGAACGTCAAGCACTTTGTACTGGATGAGTGTGACAAAATGTTGGAGCAGCTAGGTGTGTTTTTGTGTTTGAATTTTGGCTGTCATTGATTCCACTTCATGTTATCTGACGAGGGCAGCTCCCCTCCGAACACTTCTTAATCCTGTATTAATTTATGTCTTGGACCTCTTTGTGTAACAGACATGAGACGTGACGTTCAGGACATCTTCAAGATTACACCCCATGAGAAGCAGGTCATGATGTTCAGTGCCACACTGAGTAAGGAGATCCGACCAGTCTGCCGCAAATTCATGCAGGATGTAAGTAAACGATGAGTGTTTTATTCAGTTAAAAACAACTGCTTGTGCATCATAGCTGCTGCACATTTTGCTACTGTAATTAGAAACTCCACAAATTTAGCTCAACGGCCTTCTGACCTCTCATTTACAGCCCATGGAAGTCTTTGTTGACGACGAGACCAAACTTACACTCCACGGCCTGCAACAGTACTACTGCAAGCTGAAGGACAGTGAGAAGAACCGCAAGCTCTTTGACCTGCTGGACGTGTTGGAGTTCAACCAGGTAAAGTGGTGCTTCTATTGCGCAATTCATGGTTGTCCCAGTAGAATGTGGCATTTTGTATTACTATGATTTCTGCTTGTTTGTATTACCCAATGTGACCATAAAGTCTGTAGCCTGGGTTTCCACTGCTGTAGAAAGTCCTGTCATTTGGGATTACAGAACTGGAAATGTGCTTTACAGGAAAACTGTAAAAATCTAAATCCGCCTACCAGCATCTTCTGAAGAACACCATCTTTTTTTAATCCTTCCAAATCAAAGATGTAGAGAACATTGGTAGCAAAATGTTTACAGCTCCTGCTACATAACACAGCACTGCAAGATGTAACACATACCCCTTAAAGCAGTGAATTGTTGTTTTTGGACAAATTAAAGTAACGGGAAACAACATGTTAATTAGTGAGTTTTTAGATGTGCTGGTAGGACATAAAATTCACATCGACTGGAAACAGGGAATCCCCTAATTCAGTGCGTGATGGAATCCCATCAGAAGTCCAGTGAGTGCTTCAAACTGTAGGCCCATGTTCTCTCAGCAGCTGCATTTCAACGCCTCTGCTTCGCCTCTAGGTGGTGATCTTTGTCAAGTCAGTCCAGCGCTGTGTCGCTCTGGCACAGCTTCTGGTGGAACAAAACTTCCCTGCCATCGCCATCCACAGGGGAATGGCTCAGGAGGAGAGGTGAGACCCACTCACACGCACATGTCTTCCTCTTGAATACCTACTCTTATAAACATGTGCTCTATTGAGCTCCAAATGTTAAGTATGTTTATGGCATGAGACCTCATCAGTTAACTCAACACATCATTGCCTTCAAAGGGCGATACAGTCCAGTAATGCCCACAGCAGCTGTGTTGATGATTCCCTCTCGTGCTTTGTCCCCTCTCACGTCCCCTTCTTACTCCTCAGGCTGTCTCGCTATCAGCAATTTAAGGACTTCCAAAGGCGGATCCTGGTGGCCACTAACCTGTTCGGCCGAGGGATGGACATTGAGCGGGTCAATATCGTCTTCAACTACGACATGCCTGAAGATTCTGACACCTATTTGCACAGGGTGAGAGCTGCAGAAGGGAAATGCTTGCACCAGTTTACCCTCAAATGTTCTTTGTACAGTCTTAGAGTTCTGGCAAGTTGGTTTAAAGAAGTTTTGGTTTGTGATTAGTGGCGCCCCATAGCTGCACGATACTGTTAGTGCTGGTAGTGTTAATGTTAACACCTGTGTCAAATGTCCTTGTTAGTTTATCATATTTAGATAACTTCATCTTGTGTTTTAACTCAAAGATTTAGTTGACTAAAAGTCTGGGTATTTTAATCTAGTCTGGTCAAAGAATACTCTAACTCATCAGATTTATTTGTATTAACATTATAACATGTTATGATGATAGTCAGTTAGTGTTTCAGTACATAGTGCTGCCCTGGTCATGGATAAAAGGGTAGTTGACCAACATGCTTTATCATAGTTTTTGTTAACTAAACCAACACTGATTGCTCTTTGTCTAAATTATTACATGTTTGGGATTTAACTCACTCGGGCCTTCTCTGCACCCATCAGGTTGCCCGTGCTGGTAGGTTTGGGACCAAGGGCCTGGCTATCACCTTCGTGTCGGACGAGACCGATGCCAAGACTCTGAACGATGTGCAGGATCGCTTTGAAGTCAACGTGGCAGAGCTGCCAGATGAGATTGACATCTCCTCTTACAGTAAGCCCTTCCATTTCCGAATGCCTGTTGTGCTTGATGTCCTCAGTGAAGCCGGTCTGATGGGCCGGCCTGTCCCAATGATTGTAATGTGTGGGTTCAAATCACTTTACTGTCAAAACAACATGCTAGAGCTGCTAATTGTTGGTTTTGTGTTTTGGCCCCGCTGTTTAATCCAGTGAGATCTTGTCAATTGGAGCCCCCCAGATAATCTGCTGTTGTAATTAATCTTTAGTCATTTTGGCAACTAGACGGCAGTTGTTACTGCCATGTAACTGGGGCTCTGCCCTTGTATGTTTAACCTGTTGCTGAAATTTTGGTATGCTCAGCTGTTGCTCATCATGCTCAACTTGTCTCCTTCTGTCCCCTTTGTGTTTGTTATTATAGTCGAGCAGTCCAGATGAGTCCTCCAGCCAAGCAGAAGTCTCCTCTTCATGGATCTTGTGTCTTGTATTTGGATGTAGACGTATTTCACTGTTGATTTGAAAGCTCTGCTCGTTCTCTCTGTTCACCAAACATTTATTTTTATTGTCAATTTTTGGGCGACGGGGGGGGGGGGGGGTTGATTTTTAATTTGTCTTTTACTGTTTTCTTTTTTTTTTTGCTTATGAAATTAAAACTTTTTATAAAATGCCATTTTCACTGTTGTGGTCTATTGTGAGGCTGTTGTCTCTACCCCTTTTCATTCATTTGAATCTCAAACAGCTTAAACAAAAATTTATAGGAAAGTAGTTCTGAGGAACATGTAAAGTGAATTTTAGCTCTTTTTTTAATGTTCATGCTAGTTTATATAGGACATTGTGTTTTTGGTTTCCCCCACTGAAACAGTTAGTCTTTTAAAAAGTCATGTAGTGACTGCTCACATGGCAGCTATTTCTTTGAATTACCAATTGAATGCCTAACAACAATAAATGAAAAATCCAAGTGGAGTCCTGGTGGTGAATTTTGGCAATTTTTATTACAAGTATGTCATTAGCACCCCCCTATATTGAAATCATCTCTGCGTAATGTGTATCTGTTGGTATTTTCAGGTTTAAACAAATTTCACACAACTACAATCACAAAATGTCATTTGTGCTGGACTTAAGTGTTGAATAGCAAATGTAAGCATGGTAATGTATTAGCGTTGTAATTGTGAGCATTTTATAGTAGCATGAAAATATTAGCATTTGGGTCAAAGCCATGTATCAAAGCACAGCCTTCCAGCTGTTATCAAGGCTGTGAACTGTCTTTAAGAATGAATTAAAACATTTTATAATTTATCTAGATGAAATGAACAATTATCACTTTGGTAAAGGTTCAATACCAAGTGTAGGAGTGAAAATGTCTTTATTAAAAATGCAAAATGATGAACTCATACCAACGCTAACATCCAATATGTTAGGAAACCAGTTTCCAATAAGTAGTGAGGAACATGTGAACAATTCTTTTTTTTCTTTTTAAATATGTAATCTTACAAAGCGTGACTTTATTATTGCAGATGGTATTAAATATTGTACACTAGTAGACATACAATCATCATGCTTTTAAATTGGCACTTAATGCTCATAAAGGATCTGAACCCTGCTTTGTTCAGTGCTAAACTCTACATGGACTACTTCAGTATAACTCCGTAAAAGGATTGGCCCTTATACAGCAGATAGAACTACAAAGAAGGTAACAATGCATCTGTACATAGCTGCTCTATAGTGTCCTTTAACAAAACTAGACATACAGTACCAAAACCACAGCATCTACATAGGGAAATAGCAATGGCAACATGGCAAACATTTACCAAACACAATTTATTTGTATCACCTGTAAAGTTTAACCCCCCCCCCCCCCCCAACAAGGTTGTCAGGATTCGAGGCAGCAGAGTCTCTACTGAGAAAGCCTGCTGTAGCCAAGAGAGGGTAGAAAATGCAAATATTTTCCAGTTTTGCAGAAAACTGAAAAAATGTCTATGGCACGAGAGAAAACACATCTTTGAGATAATGAAAACGGTGATCATCCGGTGAAGATAAGTCAGTCCCTCTGTATGACCTTTGCATGAGATTAAAAGGTCTTGGATCAAAGCTGTTGTAAGGTGCGTGAACTTGAGCCCAAGTTCCACTTAAGTAAGTTGCTTAGGCTCTTCAGTCATAGTAAAGGATTTTGGCCACAAAAAATGATAGAATAATACATAACTCCCCATCTCCAAAATGTCCTTAGGAATAGGTTGTTATTGACCTCTGGCCCCGTCCTCTGCAGGGCTGTGAAGCTCTTCTCTGCTGACCAATAACACAGCCTTCAACAGCATTTCTCAGAAACAGATACTTAAACATGAAGAGGCATGAGTTATTGTTTTGTTTCAGTGAGCTGACATGCTGCTCGATTACAGGCCAGACTTGGGCACCAGAGCGGTTCCACCCGCGAGTCACAAATTACATGTTTACCTCAGTAGACGCAGTTTTTCAAATTTTATTTTTATAGCAAACCAGAGAGTTGCTGATTTTCTCTCGCTGCCCCTCAGAGTCAGGATTGTAATTTGCACAGAATTAGGCGGTTGCCGTCTCGGCGCCAGAATCCCAGGCTTGTTCTTCTGGTGCTTGCTAAATGTCTCGGTTTCTTGTGGAGGCAAGGCAGCGGATGAGTCCAGCTGTGTAGACAACCTTTGACATATTCCCCGATAATGCGTACAAAGCCTCGACCCATCAGGTTCAACTCTGTCTTTTTCTAGTACATACCACCTCTTCTCCTGTAGCCTTCATCATCCATCATTAGATATGGCTTTCTGACCAATGCGACCCTGGGGGTCAAGCCCCGGATCTGTGGGAGTCCTCTCCCTCTCATGGCTGACAGCTCTCAGCTGTTTAGTCCCTCTCAGATCCCCATTCAGCCACGCTGATGCTCCAAACATAGCAGCCCCGCCTTCCCTGGTGGCAGGCCACTGTGTCATCATGTCTGTCTCAACAATAAATACCAGTGAATAAATACCATAAAAAGACACAAGCCACACTCCTGTAAGAACATCTGAGATGCTCCTCCATCTTCTGCCGTCACAATCCCCGTTATTTTGCTGTCAAGTCTTCTCCACAAGTCTTCATTTGGTTTATCAATACTAAGTTATTGGAGTGCACAGACATGTGATTCCAGTAGGTTTCATATTTGGCTCCAACGTCAAACCGGTTTTCTATCAGCTAGTCAGACCTGTTGCTCAGTAACTGATGTGAATCCACACCATAAACAAAATAAACAGTTATGTTTGTGTGTCTTGCTCCAGCGTCCCCAACAAATGTCTCAAGAGTTCAGGGGACATTTGGTGCATGGCAGCAACATGGTGGCTGGTTGCGTCCATGTTTTCCATAAAGGTTTTGTCACAGTCTTTAGAAGTCTGGCCGGGCCAGAAACAACGTTTTATCTACACTAAAGCAGGGGCTGGTCACTTTGCTCTTTCCAAGGTGGAGATGCGCCCGTCTGATTCTTCTTCCCATTCCTCCCCAAATAATCTTTCAGAAAAGACGTTTTAACGTGTTCACCTCGCTTGCGTCTACTCATAGATACACTAAGGACAGCTATACTATAATGGGGGTCACTATGGGGGAGTTAATGTCTGTTTTTTGTGAGGGAATGTAGTTTGGGGGGATGATACTACTAGTCGATGAACTTGTGTGTGTCTCCGTAGAGCCATCGCTGAGGAGGCATGGCTGCCTCGTTGAGATGGTTGCACTCGTCGCTGCACTTGCAGGACTGGATGAACATCATGGACCGGTTGAAGCGTTCGCCATCAGGGCAGGCGAAGTTCACGCTTGCGGTACGTGTGCGGCGGGGCGAACAGCAACGGCCGTCCCTACACACGCCACAGTAGTTGGGCCTATACAGGCGAGTGCTCCTGCAGCCCGCGTAGGACAGGCGGTGTGGTTCAGGGGCCTTATGGGTACGAGAGCACTTCCTTCCTTTCTGTGGAGGGAGAGAGAAGAGAGGAAGAGTGAATTCAGTTTTCTAGTGAAAGGAGTCAAGACTTAAGACTCTACAGCCATGGTAGCGGATGGAGGATTCATCCTCTTAGGACCATGAGTGTGTTTACAAAATTTCAAGGCAGCCCATAGTTGTTGAGATTTTTCAGTCTGGACCAGATTTGTGGACTAAGTAACCAGTATTGCCATCCCTTGAGCCATGCCGCCAGCATGGTTATTATATAATCTTTTCTTTCTTCTTTCTCGTAACGCTGAACTGCCAACTCTGTGAAATACACCGCGCTCTGCTTTATCACACCACAGACTGTATAGGGTTGCGCTTGTGGTGATTGGCTGGTAGCAAAACCATACAAATAGTAATTTTCCTCCCAGATCTGGGTACAAAAATGAT
This sequence comes from Cottoperca gobio, assembly GCF_900634415.1. NCBI lineage: Eukaryota > Metazoa > Chordata > Actinopteri > Perciformes > Bovichtidae > Cottoperca > Cottoperca gobio. The sequence continues at coordinate 17,896,046 of NC_041362.1, read as the reverse complement.
ATACTGCAGGTACCATTTGACTGGAGAAGTTTCGATACAACTTGGGTTATTTCTGTCTAAAGGTATCGATTACCGATAACAAGCCCTACATACTTCACAGCAAAATGAAATAACTCATTACTCCAGCTCTTAGCCATAAAAAACAAAGTTAATGTTGTTAAGTACAGAGACAGGGAAAAACAAAGTAAAGGTCAGAACAACCGACGAGTGCCAGAGAGAGGAACATGCCAGCCATAGTTAAGGATTGACACTGATGCACATTAACAGCCACAGCAGCTCTGCAAACATTGGGAGAGCACAGATAAACAGGTGCATAACAACGCATCAGCCTCATGAGTGGCTCACAGCGAGAGGCAGAATGTTTGAGAGAGAGAGAGAGTGGGCGAATCAAGTGCTCTTTAAATCACGTAGCAAAGAGCCACTGAGTGCAGCTCACAGCCACAGTCTCGCAGGTTCAGCGTGGGAGAGATCCAAACCCCCACTAACAAATGATAATAATAATATATTTCCTTTGTCACGTCTCTGAAAAGTTCTGGGATTAATGCCCAAAACTTTTTATTTTGCTGTGTTATTTAAAAAAAAGCTGCAATGATTTAAAATAAAAACTTGGAAACAAGGTGACAATAACAATGTCGGCAACAAATGGTCCGCAACATGAACACTCTTGTAAACCTGGAAATGTAATTCTTACACTTCAGTTTTTAAACAAACAATATATAACACGGCAATCAGTGAACTTTAGAGGTAATAATAATAATAATAATAATAATAATAAATTGAATTTGTAAGCGCCCTTCAAAGCTAAAAGCAATCTCAAGGCGCTAAAATGGTATGGAATTATGGTAGGCCAGGCTAGCTGTTTTCCCCTTCCGTTTCCGTTCTTTGTGCTAAGCTAAGCTAATCGACTTCTTGCTGTAGCTTCATAATTACCGTACAGACATAAAGGTGGTATCAATCTTCTTATCTAACACTGTGCAGAAAAGTGACTTATAATTTCCCAAAATGTTGAACTAATCATTTAAGCTTTTAATCACTTTCATTACCTCCACCAAGAACTTCCTGTTTTTGGTTAGGTTTGGTGGTTTGTTGTCTGTCAACAGGATTACAGAAAAGCTACTTTCCTGGTTTTCATGAAACTCTGTGGAAGGGTGTAGCATGGGCCAAGGAAGAACCCATTACATTTTGGAGCAGATCCGAATCACGGGGCGGATACACACATTATGTTTCACTTATAGAAATGGCCTTGAGTGCCCTTCTAGTTCATAATGGGACAACTATGAACTGAGCATGAAGCTGCACAGAGGAAACGTGGTCTAAATCGGCTCTGTCGTCATCTTGCTGGGGATGTTTCCCACACAGCAACAGAACCGTGAATAGACCGAATGGACCAGAAAGGACTCCAGCAACATAGGGATTCAGGGGTGGGGACTGTATACATGCCATGATATTAATACCAATCTGACCCCCTTAAGAGCAATCCTTTCCTGAATCTATTTAGCATGTTGGCTACACCGCATGGCTGTGGTCCATTAGATGAAGAACAGCAATCTATCCCTTTTTGAGAATCTTAAAAGCACCACTCACATTCCTCATCTTGGCAGGGATAGACATGGTGCTGCAGGGCCGAATGTTGCACAGACGCGTCTCCTTGATCAGCTTACACCGGGCATTGTCATTGGTAACACGAGAGGAGACGCCCATCCCACAGCTCCGGGAACACTGGGACCAGGAAGTAGTCTGAACCACACACTGATCTCCCACCTGCCTCCAGGCTAGGAGAGATGAAACAGAGGACGTGTCAGAAGACAATAGACGATGCAAAATATGGAGAGTCAGAAAAAGAGAAGCAAGATCAGCAAAAGTAAAACTAGGGGGAAAAGGGCCAGTGGGAGAGAGAGGAGAAAGGAGAGGTCCAGAGATGCAAAGCACACTAGCCTCATTCACCGAACAGGCAACACTGACGCATAGAGAGGGTGATTACAGAGAGGGGAAAGCTGGGTGACAGAGGTATGTGCTGTGTGAGAGCAGTGTGAGAGAGAGAGCACCTCTGGTGTGCAAGGAGCCAGTGGAAAACAAGACTCACATAAATGCTGACACACACACACACACACACACACACACACACACACACACACACACACACACACACACACACACACACGTAAATGCAGGGGAAAGGACTCACAGTGAGGCCGTTTGTACGTCAAAATGGCTAAAACATAAACATGATGCTTTACTGCGTAGAGGAAACAGACGGCACTCTGAGGCGACATGGCGGCACCCTCTCTTACCCGCCAGGTGCTTGTTTCCACGTTGCTTGTCCCACTTGCGCCCCACTTCCACAAGCTCATTGCCTAGGGTGTCCTTCTCCTTTTTGGGTTTGTAGGGGAACAACTTCTGGAAAGGTTTCGGATAAGGCTTTGGGAAGGGGTAGGCCGGGTAGGGGATGAAGGGGTAAGGCGAGTAAATTGGAGGTTGGGGTCGGCGGTGTACTGGGGGCACGACGGTCGATCCCTTGTGGCAGTCGATGGTGAGGCAGCACTGGCCTGGCACCTTGACCAGCTGCGGAGCGGGACAGGAAGGGGACGCCAGGGGCAAGTGGCTGGGGCAAAGAGGCACGCAGCCCACCGCTCCATCGATGCAGGTGCACTGGTGCTTGCAACCAGCGCGGAAATTCTCGCCATTTTGATAAATCCGCCCGTTGTACTCGCACGAGCGGCCCTCTGCCTTTGCTGAGGGAAAGGAAGAAGACACACAGGTTGCTCAAAAATACTTAATACTTTACTTAATAAGGATGCACAGTATACTTCGTAACGATACATTATTGTCTGATAATGGGAAATTTATAATATTATGTATTGTACTGATAAATTAAATTATAGCCCATAAATGACTAATTAAACCAAATTGCTTTTATTGACTTCACAAAAGGAGCATCTTCACTCTGATACAGGTGGTGAACGTTTTTCACAGTTTTGTAGGAAGACAACACATTGCAATTTGCAATACAAGTTTTTCAAAGTACTTTACTAGAAAATAACCTTTAAAGAGTCAGAACTGTTCTTTGTTTTTGTTGTGTTAACAAGAGTGATGCCAGTTAGGTTTGGGTAGGTCAGAGTTATGGAATATTAAACCATCCATCTTTGCTCACTATATTTTAGCCTTTGCTACCCTCAGGTGTACATAAACTACAGGTTATGAATTTCTTTTAAAAAAATCAAAAAAAGTGCAATTATCGGTTATCTTATCGGTATCGGTCATGAGAAGCAGGTAATTATCAGTTACTGGTATCAGCTGAAAAACACAGCGTTCAGATATCAAATATTCTTGATCCAATGAAAACTATGAAGCTGATGAAGTGACAGGAAGAAAGAACAGGAAGAGGCTCATATGTAAATGTATCTTTAATATGCATGGAGATCAGAGGAGAGAGGGTGAGACACACTATCTCTACATTTATGAAGCAGGCTCTATTCTTAGATCTGAAAGGAATTTGGACTTGTTTACAATGTCCTTCCCTCTCACTCCCTGACTGGGACTCCCCATACAACACCCCGGATACCCCCCTTTATATAGAAACCCCCCAAATAAACACACATATAAAAATACCACTGTGTGTGCATGTGTGCGTGTTTGTGTGTTTCATGGGGCTGTTTGTGTACACACTGAACTACTTATATAAATCCCGGAGTTGGCCGGGTTTCAGTCACAGCTTATGAAGGTGCTCTGTTTTTGAAACGTGGCACGGGCTTCAAACCTGAAGTCCCTATCAAAGAGAAACTCCAGCCGCTTGGCTTGGAAGCCAGATTCCCCACCCTGAAGTTACACATTCCCTCACTCAACCCCGAGCTAAACCCCAAACTCAATGCCCAATCTAAACCCAAAAAACTCCCCCTGCATCTGACCCTCTCCTCTCTCCAGCCTTCCTACCACCTCTGTGATACGTACCCATACACTGCATTTAAGAAATGAATATAGTCACCATGACATCACGCATTGGTTTGAGCACTAGCATTTCGAACCCTTGAGTTTGGCATTTTGGCTGTTGACATCTTGGTTTATGGCCGTCGCCGAATTGTTTTTTCGGAACCAGAAGTGACATGAGCGAGTGGAACTAAGTACAACTGAACGCTGAACAAAACATTTTTAGGGGACCAAAATGATACTATTAACTTTCACAAACTGGAAATACACTGTGAAAGGGTTAAAGGTCTAAATCGAAAACACAGACAACACCCAAACCGGAAAACACTGTGGTAGTGACTTCAATCACAAGGTAGCCCCGCCCTAAAGCATACACGACTTTATCGTCTATTTACTACTACTCTAAATGGGACCATAATTTACTAAATGAACATTGTGCTGTTTTGAAGAAGACTTGAAACTAACGATTGAGACCATGAACTCATCAGGAAAATGTTACTGAGGTGATAAATCAAGTGAGAAGTCGGGGAATTTTCTTATAGCCTTCTATAGAATCGGACTTCTTTTGCAACCAGTGGAGTCACCCCTTGCTAGCCATTTGAAATAATGCAGGTTTAAGGCACTTCCCATTGGCTTCCCTTTTCAGACCTGGAGGTTGCCACTTGGTACATACCCCTGCAGATGCCATGGGTACGGCCCACATCATTGCCGTAGTTGCACTCCAGGCCTTTGTGGTGGTCACAGGGCCGTCCTTCGTGGCAATCCTGGTTGAGCTGCGCGGCACACACCTTGCAGCAGCCGCAGCCGTCCGGGACCGAGCTGACCCCTGGGGGACAGGATGGAGGCCCTGCCGGACACTCACACACCACTGGACAGCCAGCAGTCACCTACAGGAGGGGACACAGTGTGCACTTTAGTTAACCTGAATATGGCAAACCAACTTCATGTACATTTTCCATGTAAGGAGGAGCCACACTGGAACCAAGCAGGACAATAGTTTGACTTATGTTACACAGATCACAGAAATTCCTCAAAGTGTGTGAGGCTTAAACATTTGCTGAATACCCAGCACTGTCCCAAGCCCCACAGGGATATCTGTAACCCTCTGTCGCCTTCCGCTTGGCATTTGCCAGGGTGACTGGGGATGAAAGGCACTTTCTCTGACCCAAAATCCCCCCCACCCTCCTACCTCCTATCTTTTGTTTCTCACCTCCTCTTTCGCCATACACACTCGCACACATACACACACCAACAACTCCCGGTAGGTATTGAGATCACAGAGAGCTGCCAGTCTGCCTGTCCACAGTCAGATCAGCAAAAGGGATCCCTTCCTGACTCTGCCACTGTCTAAACCCGGGTCAGGTCTCAGTGTTCCCATGTCACTGCTCAACTCGCTCTTCAGGGTCTCGTGTGGGTATGAAGGATATGACATTACACAATGAACTGACTAAACCTTTCCATTTTTAGCATTCCGCTGTGTATAACATGCTACTTGAAACATCCTCTAACCAAAAGTAACATAATATTTATAGTGTGCAGTGAGTTCATTTTGACCGTAAGTGTATTTTTATCTCCATTAGTGAAACTGTTGGATAATATTACGGCAGTGTATTTTCAAACCTACAGAGCGTACGTACATATACTTTTTTTTAAAAGCGATTGATGATGTTTTCTTAGGTTAAGGAACCCTCTAAACACTCTCACAAACAATCCCTAAGGACCAATTTCTATGAGTTTATTTAGATGTTAAAGTGTCTCAACTGTAGATACAGAGGTAGAAATAGGCAGTGTTGGAATGTACATTTACTCAAGTACATCACTACATTTCAGAGGGAAATATTGTACTATTTTACTCCACATGATTTGATTTGACTTTGCTCATAACACATTACGATTTTACATACAAAACATATGATGATCTTAAAAAGCATGATGCATTATTACAGATGAAACTACCCAACTATATACATATATAGTTAAATAGCTAAAATTGGCTACACCTAGACCAACAAAAACAACAGTGAAATGCATCAATTACACATTAATGCATCATTAATAATAATCCAATAATATTATTTTGGAAACCCGCAAATATTACCACAGATCATCCAAACATCACAATCAAACATTTAGTCATGGAAGGAGAAATTAAGTGTATAGCAGGTTTATTAATCACTTGTGTGCAGCTAAACAGTGGATAGGTTGGATTTCATTCGACCATTATGTTGACATGCTGTAGCCTACAGCGGGGATATGTATGGAAGATAAGGCTGTAAGGCTAATGTAACCAGACGACAGCGGCTCAATCCGATGGAGCTGCAGTTACACTAGAGTACAGGCACGTGAGTCTTTATTCCTCAGTGTTTACATGAACAGTGGCACAAAATAAACTTCATGCACTTACCATGCCGACTGTCACCACTTGCAAGACAGCAAATAATAGCAGTATTCCCATGCTGTCAGCTGATTCACATAGAAGAAGAGAAAATGAAAAAAAAAGTTTATATGAAAGAAAAATAAATCCTCCACAGGCTCAGAAACAATAGCTTTTGTCCACAAAGGTTAAATCCGACATGCACGATGTTCCTTTAATCTCTTCCATCACTTGTACATTTTCATCGATCAAAGTTTGAGGCTTGTTTTTATATCAGCCCCGTGCTTTTTATGGCAGCCACGCCCACCCCAGACCTCCTTTAACCAATTAGGAGGCAGGCGCGCGGCCAAGGTATCCCGACAGGGAGGGAGGAGGGCGGGGCTTGGAGCTTCAACGCGAAGAGCCGAGGTTTGGGGAGTGGGCGTGGCCAAGCATGAATGCAGTCATTCATAAAAATTCAGAATTACTACATTCCAAAGAGGACCTGGCTTCTGGGTGTTTATTTATTTATGTTTGAGCGAAAATAATATTTTTCATGCTTTAAAGTTCTTTTCACACGCATGCCTCTGTCCGGCTGCTGCTTTGTGAAAAGTAAAATAAATATACTCAGCTGCTAGTCTGTGCTACATTAATACTCGGGGCAGCCATGGAAAACAGCAAGGAATTTCCTTCCCCCACTTTATAAAAATACTTTTAGACAAGAGCTGGACAGATAAAGTACATATACAAGGTGAGCCAAGTGTTGCTTGAAGTAGGGTATAGTGATGTTAAAAATTATTATGATAATCTCCCATGCAATTCATCACTCTCTTTTCCTCCCTCCATATCCTGTCTTTAGCCCCCACATCCCTTTTACCTACTCAGAGGTTCCCAGGCCACCTCTCCCACACACACCCACACACACACACACGTACGTACACACACACACACACACACACACATACACGCACACACACACACACACACACACACACACACACACACACACACACACACACACACACAAATAGTTACCCATGTAAACAGACAAGAATTTAGTTCATTTGGCTTAAGGTTTTCTTTGAAGGGCTGCCGCCTGGATAATCTTCCTGTCATCCCCGCAGACACGCACACAGGAAACCAGCCATCTGCAGTACCTGAGCTGGTGGCTAACATACACACTGATACTCTATGTGAGAGGGTTAAATACATATTCCACATCTACTGTATGCACTCTAAAACCTTACATTAAAGTGTTCACCGGAAACACAGGCACGCAGTGGGCTGCTTGTTGAAATTCAGTGAGAGGGATTGTGGGTGGTTAAATAGTTGTTTTCCATTGCAGTTTCCATAAAATGTATCATTAAGCAGAAGGACACAGTTATTTTATTTATTTGTGTCAACAGGGGAAATATCATCCCCCCTTCATCCTCTATAAATCACCCCCTGTATTTACCAAATGGTCACATGTGGTGCATTCAGTAGGGTACACAGACATCAACAAATACGTACACACTATATTTGCGTATAAGAAACCCACTCCAAACACAGACATAGAAAGCTCACACACACAGAGCTCGATGTTGTGCCTCTCATGTATTACCATTACATCTGAGTCACAGACCTAAGCATCCGATTGTCTACAAAATAAATACTCAGCGATGTTTGAAAAACCCAGTGTTTGAGAATCTTCTAAACATCTGGAAGAAAACCAAATTCTATCTGTAGCACCATAACAAATATTTATATATATAAATATTTGTTATGGTGCTACAGATAGAATTTGGTTTTCTTCCAGATGTTTACAAGAATATATATATATATATATATATATAATTGTAGTTGTCTATATTGCTAATTACTATCATCAACATGCAACGTGTTGGCAATGCCAACATGATGTTTAGTAGGTATAGTGTTTAGTGTGTTCTCGATCTTAGTTTAGCATGTTAGCATGTCAACATTTGCTGATTAGCACTTAAAGTACAGCTGAAGCTGATTACATTAGTTTTGACTGTGATCCAAGGTGTAGAAAAACACAAATTGTGACCTTATGATGGCGCTAGATGAAAAGTCTGCAAAGTGGTTCCATCTGTGCCAAACTAAATGGCAATCCATCAAATAGTTGTTGAAACCAGGCATGAGACGATATGAACATATGATGTCACTTTTATCCTTTCAAAAATAATTGCGATTCAAAATGTTATCCCGATAATCATCAAAATATGTTTAAATCTCTTAAAATAGCACTAATTCGTGATAGAATCACTTTACTTTACATTTTGTTAAGAAACAAATATTTGTATTGCATCACAGATAAGACAAACTTGACACACAACATCTACCCAATAGTTGTTGCCCTGATACAGCCATGTTGCCAGCTGGATTAAAAAGAGCAATGGGGTGTGTTATTTCCAGCTGCCTAGAAAGGAAATACACACAATTTTAGAAAAGGGTAAACAAATATTTGTTTTATTGCGCAACAGACTAAATATTTTTCGGGAAATACCGTCTGCTGTGAAACGACTATTTGGGTTTTTTAAAGATTGCTGGGTATCTATTTTTCAGACTCGATTGTAATGTAACCCCTGAACCACAAACTGTGGCTAATACACACCATCATACACCGGTATACAGAATGTTCTCACACAGACACACAGAGGCCTGCACAGAGAGCAAAATTATGTATTCACCAAACTTCCATCCTCTTCCCACACAAGCCATTTCTCACTGTCAGTGTGCGGAGGTGATGTAACAGGCCGTGTAAACAAGCCCAGCACGTAGAGAGAAAATGAAGGAAGAAAGAAAAACACTGAATCCTCTGAAGCTTGTGTGTGTTTGTCTGCACCACACACACACACACACACACACACACACACACACACACACACACACACACACACACACACACACACACATGCAGAGAGAGAAATATGTTTTTGTTGTATTCATATTTAAGTTCCATTGACTCATCAAAGAATGTGCCCTTTCCACTTTGGTCTCGGTGGCTTCCATCCTAGACATAATAAACAAACATGCAGAGTTTCCAACACACCCAACTGGAGGCATTCATTAGCTCTTGAGGATACTAGACACTGCCACTGGGAAGTTGCCCTGCGCGGTGACCTTTACATTCTAAGCTGACAGCGAATGTCCACTCGTAATGGTTAAGGTGACACAAGTCTGCTTTAAGAGTTCAATGGAAAACCTTCCCTGTCACTACTATTAAAAAGGCATAGGAATGGTTGGACGTGCAGGAGGAGGGAGAGGGTGACGGGGGAGGCGAGCAACGGCAGGTGAGAAACAGATCAAAAACAAGTCAGTGGAAATAAAAGACAGACAGACTGGGGGTGAAGGGGAGAGAGAGGTGTAAGCCACATGCATGGAGCCAGGGAAATATTAGGCAGTGAGAAATAAAGAAAAGGAAGTAGATCGAACAGGAGAGTAAAGTGAGGTCAGTGGAACAAAAGCAGCTCACTTTTCACATTTGATTCTTTGCCACAAAGAGCACAACAACATGAGTCAAGCAGAAAAGTGGTGGTTTTAACGTAAGAAAAGCTTTGTGTGTATGTGAGAAAGAGGCTGTTTATACACTAGGGGAATGGAAGTGGAGAGGAAGACAGGTGTGGAGTGTTTATTTAGCTGCTGCGACACTCCTCTAACTCTTTATGTGCCACAGCCTACAAACAACCACATAAATATGAATATGTACACAGGTACAAACACAGTTTTAAGATTTTTATCTGAACTGGATTTACACCAATTGATGCTAAATATGGAGTTTCAACAAACTTTCAAAAAAAAAAATTTAAGAAAAAAAAAAAATATATATTTAGCTGCAAACCTTTCTAATGTCAATATCACTCAGGACTTCATAAATGCAAGAGGACAGGTGTCTTTAATATCACTTTGTAAGTGACCGTGCAAAATCAGGGAGGGAGTGGGGGTCACACAAAGGTAATGTAATTTTTTCCTTTGTCTGACTTTTAGGAGATAGCAGGGTTGGGTGTTTTATTGTTTTTTCCCCCTAAATTAAAATTGTAGGGGTGTATTCATGGTGGCTTACTGAACGGGCCTACGGGGCATAGGTCCAGAGGCCCAAAGTGTGAAGGGCCTCCTTGGCCTTCACCTACAGAATTTCACTCAAAGGGACAAGTACCAGCTAGGAAGTGAGTCAAAATGACCACAAAGACCCCGGAACAATCAAAAAGAGATTCAAGCCAGCTGCAAAAAGACACAAAGAGACTCACAATGACTATAAAAAGGGGGCAAAACAACCACAAAGATACATAAATGACCCCAAAACAGACACAAAGAGACACAAAACACTTGCAACACTAATGACATTTCCTTTAGCCTCAATTGTAGGATACTTTGTGTTAAATGCTAATTAGCTATATGGATCATGCTAACACGCTAAACGAAGATGGTGAACATTGTGTGCTTAGCTTAGCATGTTAGCATGCTGATGTTAGGCACAGTAGTGTTCTGTAGTACAGCGTTTTATTTTTACGTTTGTCGTCTTTATTTTATGTTCTTTTACCACAACTAAAGTGAAGTAAATTAGTTATGTTGTCACTCATGTCAAAGTGCATTTATTATTACCATAATTTCTCTCTGAATCTTTTGCTGTATGTATAGTAGGCTATATGTGCATGCATGAGTGTGTGTGTGCAGCATTGACAGATGTAAGGTGACTGAAAGAAAAAAAGAGAGGGCACAGCCTGTTCCAAAACAGAAGAAATGGGAAAGAAAATCAAGCAAAGGGAGAATGCCTGTAAGAAAGGATGAGAGGAGGGGGGCAAGGAATTTACGTCCCAAAGTTATTTTTAAACCAAGAACAGGAACCCTACTGTTGACTTCCCAAACACTGAAACATAGTTCGGTATAAGAGTAGAGTTAGGATAAGGAGACAGGGAGAGTACACACACACACACACACACACACACACACACACACACACACACACACACACACACACACACACACACACACACACACACACACACACACACACACACACACACAGCTGTCTGTCATCCCATTCACTTGTCGTCTACGTCCACACATCCAAACACATTCCTGTCAATATTTGCTCTATTTCATGCTCACAAATTCACACTCTCATCAGGATGTGTGGCTGCATATGTAAATACAGTATATGGCTCTGTGTCATAAGATATTCAAGACCTAAAAACTTCAAAGACAAATGAGAAAGACAGTCATTAAAACTTCTATCTGTACAATTCCTGTTTTCCCATGTATATGTATTTAAATATACATATATACCGTATGTATATTGCATTTGGCCTAATTGACTATAATCAAGACATAGTGTACATAAGCATCAGACATCTTAGCATATCCCAATTACAGGCCAGTGGTGAGCGTAGACAGAGTCACAACATTTAAAAAAAGATGACCAGCAAGACTCAAAAATGATTGTGGATACAGTTTCACACTAATTGGGATAAATACAAGGTCATCAACTGTAATCATCCTCTTGGCGCAATCTGCTCAACAACAGGCTTTATGTGTGTGTTTCCCGTATGCCACCAGGCTGTTATTATCAAATAAAGACGTCAGGGTTTATGGGGAGCGAGCTGGGACAAAACTTACACACAAAGGCGGGAGTCCTGTATATGCAAAGAACACACACCCTGCCATTCATGCGTGCTTTGTCACGGGCTGTTATGAAACCTCAGCTTCATCAATGGCTGTTGTATTTTCAACTGCAGGCTTGTGCAGCCAGGATGGGAGTGGGAATAAACAGCTGCGAGAGTAGAGCGATCAGGTGCAGCAGTTTACAACGATCCCAGGAAGTCGTTATCTGTTAGTGCAGTACAGTTTGCTCTGCGTCACAGAGTGTCATTTCCTCTTGACCTTTAGCCTGTGTCAGCCTTCTGTGATACGCGAGGTCAGCCTTAGCACGCACTTTAGGCAACGGCTCTCCTGATGGGGTCAAAGGAAACTGCGTCATCTGTACCTGTTCGTCAGTGTATATGGTGATGCTTCCCACCCCAACAACCACCCATGGCAAGGTCACGCCCTCCCCTCTGGATCACCCCACCCCCCGCCCCCCTTCTGCGTCTTTGCCCTCCCCTCACCTCAAAAGGTGTCACAGAGAGCACCCTTGTTCTAGCCCTCTCCTCCTTTCCACCAGGACCCCTCAAAAATCCCAGATATCCCTGCAATTTCCGGTGCAATGTTTATTTGGCGGAAAGAGGGCTGGGGGGCGAGCTGCCTTGAAAAAAGAGCCTCACTCACAAACAGTTTGGGCTGCGTTCGAGGGTAAACATGTACAGGAGGGGTATGCGAGGCGAGCGGTAAGAAGGACTGAGACTCGTGTGTTCTGGTCCCGACACACAGATCCCACCTCAGCAGGAACACAGAGCACTGCTCTGTTCAGGCCCCAACGGCCACAGTCTAATAAACATCCCCCCACCGCCTCCTGTCTGTTCAACGGATAGCGCCCTCTACTGGAGAGATGAAGACACAACACAGAAAAACAGTGTAGAACAAACACACTAAGAGCCTGAAATAAACATCTCTCTCAACGCTGTAGTTACTTAACAAGTGGGACTTGCAGACTTACAGAGGACCATGAACACTTTTAGAGCAGTGGTTTCCCTACCTTTTGACTAATTATTCATTACTTTTAAGCTAGCTAGCGATTTAGCTAGCTTTATCCATTACCTTTCAGGTCCCTTAAATGTGTATCCATTACTTTTAGCTAACTGTGTATATCACTTCCTGCTATAGCCTATTCAAACCATCTATCCAATAATTTGAGATTATTTTTTAGACATTCTGCTCACTTGCTAACTAGTCATGCCCTCTCGATTGCTACACTGGGAGTAAAGGTGACTCAATATATTGGCTATAGCCTAAAGATCGTGTGCATGTGACGTCACGCTTATTTCCCAACCCTTAAGTCAGCCATGTTGGTACACAACCAAGACTGCGCCCGTTCACGTGTGAGTTGCTGCAACGCTTCATAATTTTCTTTGTATTTAAACGTCTAAGATTGAAAGAAAATGCCAATCTTGTGCGCAGTGTATAATTGTGGTCATAACGCTACTCGTGACCCAGACAAACGGTTCTTTAGATTTCCTACAATCATCAAAAACAACGATCCACAAAAGAGGGATGAATTACTGTCTACTGAACGCCGTAAGCTGGTTTAGCAACATAACTCGTGAGGATTTAACAGAAGAAAAAGCACAATTCACCCGTGTGTGTGGCGTCCACTTTATATCTGGTAAGAGCTCATGCTAAAGCTATGTTTTCAAAGTTTACGTTAAACATTTGTGCTTATGATATACCCGAACACTGCAAGAACTGACTTCTCCATATCGCTAACTGGTAAATAAGGCACTATCTTTACATGTGATGGCAGCCATTTGCTCTTTTCTTCTGTGCATGTTTTTGTTTGGCTTATTCTTGAGACTACTTCACTTGCAAAAAGCAAAGCACCAATGTGAGAACATGCTTCGCTTAATCCAGCCATACAATCACAGCGTGCGAGGATAACATCGCCGCTCTTCTCACTCACAAACCACGGCTTGAGCGGTGTATCTCGAGCTCTTTGAGAGTGATTTACACGGGCATGGATCTTTCACTGGTTTGGTAAGAAGACTACCAACCCAGCCAGAAACAAAGACATTATAAGCATCTAAGCTCTTGTACGCCTTCATTTGTGCGTTGGTTGCCCACAACGTTTGTAGCACAAAGTAGTTCACAATATCCGGGTATTCAATCAGCGGTAATGAATCTAAATCCTCAATATAATCCGACGGCTTTAGGGTGCATGGGTCACGGCCGCAAATTTGGACTTTTTCTCTGAATCTTGCCTTTGGAGTGGACTCCAGAGAGTCACAATACTTTGAAGAAGTCGGAGTTGTATTGTTGTTCGCTTTAGACGCCATTGTGGATTTGTTTTCCAACCAAAATGGCGTTGCACGCATACTCACAGTTTTGTCACGTGTTTTCACACTACCTATAGGCCTAATTAAAAATCCAACCCCTATTTTTTCAAATTTGTTGAGCTACTCCACAATATTTCCATGTAGACTACCCTCTGGCTCCCTGTCTGGGAAAAAACATAATGAAAGCTGTTTATGTTATGTGCAACATTGGAATTTCAAAATAAGGGAATTTTTTTGCCGGACTCCGCCCATACCTTAACAGCTCTCAGCCACCAATGTAAACGTAAACACATAAGGGACGGGTATATACATTCAGGAAATACATGTTTATTTAAAGTATGTATTACTTGTACAGACATGTTTATAAGATTTATGTATTTTATTTGATGAGTTATTATCATCAATTTATTTGATGATTGATGAGTTGTGTGGCTTTTGTTTTCCCCGACGAGTAGGCTACTTCCTTGCGATGGCAGAGTCTGGAAACATGTCCGCGTCACTGCGACTGAAATCAACGCAGAAGCTGAAGGCTACATTATTTTTAGCGCAAAGCATCGACATCTTTCCCTCAGCTTTGGTCACTTGGTTTGCCTCCGACACAGTTCTTGTCACACATGAAGTCATTGACAGTGTGTGTTTGTGCCTCTTGGCGTGCTTGTGCTTGGACGATTTTTCATGCTGGTGAACATCGCTTATTCCGCCGTGTGCAAAGCTAACATCTGAATGGCACACTTTACAAAAAGCACGAGTTGTCCCGACTCTGCTTTTAATAAATAAGGGAAGGTCTCCTCTCATTTGTTCAGGTACTTACATAAAGTATTAACTTGTTTGGCAGGTACAACTGCGTCTCCATCTATCTCCCGTTCACTGTGCCCCCATCCATATGTTTTCTTCTTCTTCTGTGTTATTGTTCCTGTTTTCTTCTTCTGTGTGTTTACTGGCGGATAACGTTTTTCAGCTAATGTTAAACATAATACTGCCACCTGCTCTACCGGAGGACACTTTTTTGAAAGGTTAAAAATATGGGGAAATATTTAAACAGGAGAAAAATTAGATAAAAGTAAAAATACGGGATAATCCCGGGAATAACGGGAGGGTTGACAGGTATGGGTTATGTGTCCCCCTGAACTAAAAATCCCAGTGCAATAAAATAGCCTACAACAGCTCCACTGACCACACAACAAAGTCATAACATCTTCATAGAGTTCCGTTTGTTGCAGATATGTTTTTGTAACCTCTTAATTAATCTAATTTAAAAACAGATTAAATACATGAATAGGGAAACAGTTACGGAAGGGTATTAGGGCCAGGCATAAAGTCGTGCATTTTATTTTGCATAAAGTTGAAATGACGAGAATAAAGTCAAACAAAGGCTTAAGAAAAGAAATCAGAGGACGTGTTCTTTTGTTGGTTTGCATTTTGAGAATGAGTCGAAATGTAGAGAAAAATATTTTTAAGATCAAAGTTGAACTTTTGAGAATAAATCCAACTAAGTTACTAGCGTTAGCGCAAATACTGAGGTTCAATTTTATTCTCAACATTTAGATTTTATTTTCAAAATGCAAAATTAAAACATATTCCCCTTGTGCTTGGCCCTAATACTCTTCCGTATAATGAGGAGGGCATGGAATCAAGTTCAAGTATATACATAATGTTTTCATACGGTCAAAGTCGAGCCAGTGAAAACATAACAAGACATAAATCTGAAACGCAGATCCGTACACAACTAGAGCCTCTAGACCTGAGGAAGTCAGTGGTCTCTCCTCTTTGGCTGGACGACAGCATCTCTCTTCCTCCTCAATGAGAGCGGCTGCAGCAGCGGTACAGAGAGGGGATGGATGGGAGGGTCTAGGTAGATGCAGGGTGAGGGTGGGGGGGAGTTTTCAGGGAGCAGGAGAGGCACATGTAGGAGGGAGTCCGAATGACAGAGGGGAGGTAGAAAATGGGGGCGTCTGTCTCTCCTTTGGCTTGTCTCTTGCTCTCTCGTCACTCGCCTGCATTCGGATACAAGTAGCTGCTGGTTGTTAGTCGTGACAGAATCCTTCTCACTGCCATCGGCAATGCCCAGACTTTGTAACCACTCACAGAGTCTGGCGTCTTTCTCTTTCTCAGTGAGTGATGGCACAACATATTTCTGTTTCCCTACACAGTCCACCTTAAGGCTCCTCTTTCTCCTCTTTTGCTGCTGCATTTCTTTGATCGCAAGATCCTCTGATGTCTGAAGTGGAGTCACCCATCTGCCCTGCCTGCCTCTGTTTCTGCCTCTGTCTGAAAACAGTGGTCTGTCCTGCTGCACCTGAGGGCTTGCTGACAATATAGACCATGTGTTGGCAAAAACCCCTGACCTAAACACAGCTCGCCTGTGTAGATCTGAGTCAACTTCAGGATGAAATGCATTCAACACTGTGCTGGACTGAATATCCTCTGAGAGTGCATCGTTGCACCCCAGTGGACACATAATTGTACGGGCATGGTTGCCTGTCTGTATGTCCGTAAAGGTGTGTGTATCTGAAGCTTCAGTGGGGTGTGCGTTTGCAGGCAGCACAACTCTGGACCTGCAGAAGATAGAGCGGAGTCGTCTATGTGGGGGCAGGCTGGCTGAGAGCTCAGGCGGCCCGATGCTGCGAAACAGCAGAGGAGGTCGAAGGACTGGAGAGGGTCCCGAATTTCCAACTTTCCCCTCAATGTTTTTATGCATTCTGTTCAAAAGTGTTCAAATACTTCCTGTACACAGATCCACCACAGTCCAAAGTGGGGGTGATCAAGTACACTAAAAAGGCAACGTTCTTTACAGCTTAACTTTCCAAATGGAGGTTAATTTTTGCAGTTGCAAAATGTGACACAGAGAAGAAAAAACAGTAGTAATGGAGCAGTCATACCACACAGAGGGACTCTTCATCCTTACAAGAGGATACAAATAGCCATGGCTCTCAGTAAAAAATGACCCAAAGAACCAAGACTTTTCCTCCATACTGCTGTCTTCATCATCTGCTCCTGGACATGGTTTACCACAGTGACTTCATGCTTTAGTAATCCTCTCTCATGGAATATTTTCCCCATCTGACTGAGTTCCTCTCTGTGTGTTGTTCAGTCTTTTTGAGTCTGACTTCACTGATCCATTTCTATTACAAGCAACCCACACACCTTCTCTCTCTTTCATCCTGTTGCCCTCTTGGACATGAAAGGCGCAGACCATCGACTATTCCATCTCAATAAATCATGAATCAATCGTGAGCAGCGAGCAGGAGGCGTTGTTCATTTACAGAAGAAAATTGGATCCACACACAACTTCTTAATTTTTTGATTACATTCATCATTTAAAAAAACACAAAAATGCAAAACCCAAGTGTTTCTTCAGGTCATGTTCTCACAGTCTGTCTTACAACAACAAAGTATTTTGTCTGCTTTCATGCTGAGAGTTAGATGAGAACATTGATACCACTCTCATGTGTGTGCGCTATGTAGGCAGCTAGAGCAGGAGGCGATTAGCTTAGCTTAGCATAAAGCTAAGATTTCGTCAAGAAAGGGTTACAGCACATAACTTTCCATAAAATCACAACTTATCATTTTTACATTTCTGTTTGTGTAACAAGCTGTAACATGTTTATTAATTAGGTTTAGAGTTGTTGGTATTTTATGAAGCTACTGGTTAGTGTAGCATAAAGACTAACAACGAGGGGAAACAGCTATCCTGGCTCTTTCCGAAGGTAACAAAATCTGCCTACCAACACTTACAATTTAACTTGTGTGTTAAATCCTTATAAACATCGCAGTGTAAAAAGCAGTTTTAAAGGAGTCATGTCTTTCTTACTCCATATCTTGTTTGAGGAGATTATAAACGGAATAGATTAGATTAGGTTAGATTAGATTGATTGTCCACAGGGGGAAATTCATTTTCACGGCACTGTACATGTACACAGTATACATACAATATGCATACAACAAATAACACAGAACACAAACAGATAGCACCACACATGACAGGTAGAGAGGTGCACACACTCAGCGCGGCCTGTTGTTTAAGGCAGCAATGGCTGCGGGGATCAGGCTTTTACCAAAGCGAGCCCTATATCATAAACGAGAATATATCATGTGTGAGCTTCGAGGTGCTTGTAGTCATTTCTGTCTTCTTTATATGCACTTATTTTAGGCCACTGTTTTTCAGTGGGGACCGGCTATTATTAACTTTTTGGAGAGTTTTAACAATTTAACTTTTAAACAGTTATTTAAATGAAACCATCTGAGAAGTTTAGAGGGGAAATCTCTCTTTGGTGAAACTTCGAACAACTCTTAGACAACTGAAATATGACTAAGAGCCCCAACCATTGCACTGCTTTTCTGTAGCCTAAAGCAAAAAGGTTTGGAACCACTGGTATCATTTTTTAACAATGTGTTGTAATTTATATAGTTATTAAATGTTTTTTATGTAAAATCTAAATCTGTAAAGTGACTAGTAGCCTATCTCTAGCTATCAGATCAATGTAGTGAAGTACATTTAGATAATTTTAACAAAAGAAAACCTATTTTGAACTCAAACCTGAGAAGGCTGTATGTTATTAAAGCAGAATACGCTGTGCTTCCTAAAATGGCCATGCGAGGGCGCTACTCGCTGTACTGCTGTCACGAGAGGCGGTAAAAAGCTGCTCGGTCCCTTTTTGTTTTTTTACCAAAGCGGAAGTACTTTATTGGTCAACCAAGGCCAAGATCAACGCAAGCAAAGCAGCAAGGTAAACACGGAAAATACGTGATATTGTTTTAATCCATAAATACTGTGTGTGACATTTGGGAACGTGTTGCGAAACTGTCCGGTTTGAGTATTTGAGTGTCTCACAGCGAGGAGGGACAGTGGGTGAGGTTAGGAGGAGGACGAAGAGGGCAAAGTCATACGTAACGTAGGTTAACTTAATGGAGCAGACCGGTAGATACGCAGCAAACACAACAAGCTGTTGGGGGCGAATGGATACGTTGTTATTTAGGAAGTATTCATAAAGCAATTGGTGGTTATTTTAAACTCCGTTTCTTCGTCTTTGTTGTGTCGGTGTGTTCTAACAGCAAAGCAACATGGCTGTGTTGTGAGAGAAACGACCTGTTCATGATGTAACCTCGTTTAACTTCTGGAGACACTTGACAGTTTTAGCAGTCTAACTAATACTAGGTAATAGTTTCTATGCTGTGTTTGATAGAGTAAACTACCTCATGAGTGTGTCCCAAATGTCTTAAAATGGCATTACAAAACCAATGCTTGAGAGTGCAAGTAAGCTATTTAAGTGATGGATGAAGACTGTAACAATGTGAGGATAACGGAGGGTTACATGTTTTTATTTCTTCTGTCAGCCAGCTACTGATCCTACGTGATGATCCCCAGGCCTGCTGAATGATTACCATCTTAGTAAAGGCTGAAACTAAAAGTAATTTTCATTGGAGTTGAAATGGCTAGTCGATTAATCATTTCGTCAAACCACAGAATATATATCTCAAGTTTCATTAATCGCTTGTGTGTGTTTCTGTTTCTTTTTCTTTTTTTAAGCATTAGTCTCAGCTTACTATTTGTGAATATGTGATGGTCGTCTTTGTCTTTAATGATTATAAACAAATATTATATATTTTTGGGTATTGAGCTGTTGGTCGGTCAACTGGTTTGAATACTTCAGTTTAGGTTCTGGAAAACTGTTGATGGGCTTTTTTCACCATTTTATTTGACATTTTAAAGACCAAAGTGATCAGAAAATAATAATCAACAAATTAATCATTAAAGAAAATAATTGTTTGTTGCAGCCTTAAACTAAATTCAGCAGATTGTTGTAATATTTTTTGTTAATGGCTTTAAAAGATCAAGGGGGAAAAGAAATGCCCATTATTATTATTATTATTATTATTATTAAATTCTGTATATCAGATTCAGACGAGGCCAATAAAATAAAATCATCCGTGTACAATATAATACCCAATTTAATATCGTCCAAGCCTAAATAAGTTTCCTGAATCTGTAGATTTTAAGATCTTCTGTTGAAAGGACTACCAATTAATCCACTGATTTTTCAGATCTAATCCTAATCCTTACCAATTTGTAACATGGTATACATTCACGGTTTAAAGGGAATTCAAGGTCCTTCAGATAAATTGGATAAGACCTGTAGCTGTTTTTGACAGATCTGTTAGTGCTGGCTGCCATGACTTTACATCCACGGGAGAATCTGGTCAAACTGGCCTGAAATCACAATGAACTCTATTAATTGACATTGTTCTTCTGCTCTTTTATGTCTTTCACACAGATGGCTCACAGGCTGCTGGTGCGAAGAATTTGGATGCTCTCTACGAAAGATATGCGCTGCCTCCCAGCGTCTGCCGTCTCCTCCTCTTCTTCGTTTTCCACCTCCCTGCAGTCCGCCACAGCCCGGGTCTCCTTCCTCTCTCGCTCACACTCTCTGCCTCGCTCCCTCACTCACACCTCCCGTCGGGAAGTCTCCTTCAACGTTCAGGACCACGAGGACTTCGCAGACCGAGTCATCAAGAGCGAACTGCCCGTACTAGTTGACTTCCATGCACAGTGAGTACCTCAGGGAGGGGTTGTAGAAGACTGTCTGACCTTATAGACCAACTATGTGAAGGTACAGGCTATTTTGAAGTGATCCAATGTAATGTGGGATCTTCTTCAGTTTCAACATAATCTAGTGTTTCATCTACACAACCACACATGTAAACCAAATATTATCATATTTGTTTGTTGTCTCCTGGCGTCGCACATGCTGGCTCAGTTATAAATAATCATGATCACAAATGTAGTAATAGTTTATACAAACAGCTGGTGATATAAAAAAAGGAACAATACACATTGAATGCTGTGGGTATAAAAAAGGAATTCTGTAAACTTAATTTTTTGCTATTGCATTAATAATATCACTTTTAGATGTGATGGTAAAGGCTTTGACAGTCTGGAAATCTTTGCTTTAGGCACCTTTTTAAAAAGCTGTACAAACACTGTAAAATGGATTTACAAATGAAATTAAGAACAGCAAGAAACTCTTTGTATTTGAGAACAAAGAACAACATAGTTGGGTAAAATGTTGTAAAATAATTTATTTATTTTATTTATGGAATTAGAAAACAAACATAATCCAGAGTCATTTCCAACATGGTCCTGATGTCATTTAAACAAACTAATATATTATTATAACAACAACATTAATATGTACATGTAGTCTTTAGATTTTTTAAAGACAACACTGATTTAGCCTTAAAATAAAAAATAATAATTTCAGCTAGTTGAAGTATTCGTCTTCCATCGTGGTTCTTCTCTAATCCTGGGAAAGTTGTCTTTCTGATCATCTGGGCAGGTTGTGTGTTTACATAAAGTGAATGTTCTGTAATTAACCTGATACGATAGAAAACCAGCCGTGCTCAGATTCTCAGTGACCACGATTGAAGGCCGCTGTGTTGGAGCAGTTTAAGAGATTATTAAGAAGCGTCTGTAATAACACTGATGTGTTGGGGTTAGCTGGCGGCTGCCCTGTGTGTGTGTGTGTGTGTGTGTGTGTGTGTGTGTGTGTGTGTGTGTGTGTGTGTGTGTGTGTGTGTGTGTGTGTGTGTGTGTGTGTGGTGTGTGTGTGTGTGTGTGTGTGTGTGTGTGTGTGTGTGTGTGTCAGTTATAAATAAACGCATACTACTGAGCGGGGGGGATTCCACTCAAGTCGTGAGGTTACACAACAGCTACTGAGAGAAAGCCACTTAGATGATATTCATCTCCCTCGCTTTTTAAATTATTTGATGTGAGTTTTCGTTTTTAATGTGTGAGTATTTCTGATGTATTAGTCCATCACTGATCGACACTTAAGTCAGAATTTTACACTGAACCTGATGGAGAAAAAGAACTTCAAAGAACTTTATTTGTATACTTTTTTTTTATTGGGCATCAATCTTGTGATACACGTGTATATATGCATCATAAATGTCAAAACGTTAGGCTGATGGTCCAGTAGTATGCGAGGAACACACATGACCCCCCCAGCCTTGCAGAGATGATAACAATGTGGTTCTCGTGTTCAGGAGGACTAATAATAACCACATGGCAGTATATAAGAAATGTTTTGAACAAGCACTCTCATAATTCTTTTATGAATATTCCTGTTCCTACAGATAGTTTTCCAAATCTACAGTATTGCAAACGTATAACAATAATGATATTACAGATTCCACAATCAGATCAGCTGACCAACAGAAGCTTTATTAAAGCTTTAAAAGTTAAATGAGTTGTGATATGCATTTGAACTGGTTTGCTCCATGTTTATCTTATAGCTAGTCCTCTACTTCTCATAGTGGTCGTGAACAATACTCATGTCTTTTAAGGAATTAACACATAACACAATTGTTTCTGTTTGTGTGTTTTTTTTTTAAGGTGGTGTGGTCCCTGTAAGATCCTCGGGCCAAGGTTGGAGAAGGCTGCTGCAAAACAGAAAGGCCGTGTTGCCATAGCAAAAGTGGACATCGACGATCACACAGACCTGGCTATCGAATACGGGGTGAGAGACGCAGTGTTTTTGTAACATCAGTCAATTTGTTGAATTTCATATCTAAACTTTGATTTAAGCACTTTGTCTTTATTTGTGTTTTTCCTGTGACATGAAACGTTGCTAAGGTATATACGTCATTTACAGACGCAGTACTTGATGTATCCAACATTATTAGTCTTGTCTTATAACGCGTAACCTGCTCTGTTTCCAGGTGTCTGCCGTTCCGACAGTCATCGCCATGCGGGGCGGTGACGTCATCGATCATTTTGTGGGGATCAAAGACGATGATGAGCTGGAGTCATTTGTCAGCAAGTTCATTGGACAATGAACCAGCTGTCCCCGCTTTGTATGATTTTGGGCGCCATCTTGAGCCAGAATAACAACAGTCAACAGATAAACAAAACCATGCCGCTATCTCAGCTGGCAAACACTCACTGCTCACACCCATCCCTTGACACACTGCTTCAGCTCGTTACTTCTGTCTCCGTCAGTTTTATTTTGTCTAGAGATGGGTGTGTGCTTCCCTTTTTAACCCTTTAGTTCATGCCACGTTCCCTTTTGCAGCAGCTAATTTCTCTTCAAAGTGACCGCTCCTACGCACTACAAGAGCTGCTGGGCCAGTGTGTACGTTTTGCTGTAAAAGTCTGTAGAATGGAAAATACACCGCTGTACTGCACTTATACTGTATAACTTTAGGGATGAACATTTCTAGTTTTAGTGGTGGAGAGGATTTAACTTAAAGCTGACCATACTGAATGAGGTTTGTGTTACCTGTAGTTCCTGCTTTAGTCCACACGATGGTGGCGTTTCTCTAACATCGCAAAGCCACACATGGTCATTTTACACCATTATGCCTAATAATGTGAGAGAGATGTTGTGTGTATGTGTGGGTCTGTGTGTGTGTGTGTGTGTGTGTGTGTGTCTCTGGGTCCTGACTGTGATACTTTAAGTCAAGTGGGAATTGCAAATATGAGTTTGATTTAGTTTATTACTCAAATGAACTCTATGTACCAGAAACATGACCAAGTGAAGTAATAAAGGAGTCAGAAACTTTCTGTATTTGAGTTGTGTTTTTGTCTGTGGTTGGAAAAAAAAGACATGGTGCTGTAGCTTTATTGTCCCCAATGACACTGATGCATTAGATTAGTTCAATACCTTCCCTGTATTGCTTGTTTTCAAGGCACTGCAAGTATGCAGAGTTTTCTTTTCTTTTTCTTCTACAAAGTCTAATAATACAGTAGTATTTATTTTTGTGTGTGTGTGTGTGTAATAAAGCTTTAGTGAAAATGTAGTGAGACATAAATGAGATTTCGATTATACTGCGGGTGTTGTGTGAGCGTTTGTAAACCGACTTGATAAGAGTTCTGCTGTTGTTAAATGAGGCCCACATTTACTTCAATTGCTCAAGAACCTGTTGGTTTTTGGATTCTTGGTTCACCGTGGAGGCATACGAGAACTATTTCTTCGATAACTCGAGGTAACACTGGGTGAGTAATTGATATACAAATGATTATTTTGTGGGTGACTTATTCCTTTAAGTTTTTCTCACTATTGAAATGAATGGGACGTGTTCACAGAGTATAAAACGGTGTTTGAATGACGCTCTAAATTATTCCCTGTTTTATTACATGTCCCCCATCCCTCCACCTTCTGTCTGAACGTGTAGGTGTTGCTCATGCTGTCACAACCCTCTCATCAGTAGAACTGAAACGCCCACACACTTAATGCTGCCTCCTAAATTACCTCCCTCCTGTCAGCCCCTCAAATCAACAGCGTCTGTCTCGCTCTAATCTCCACATTATAATTCCTGGAGTCTTGCACCTGATCAAACATCACATCAGAGTCCATGTCAGGCGGACACTGACTCTCCAGCACATAGTTGACACAGTTGACTGAAACTTATTTTAAGTTTCACCTGCAAGACAATTTGTCAGACCACCTGCCCGTCTCTCACCAGTCCAAATGCAAGTGATTCCAGTCTTTGAGCAGTCACGCTTGCACGGCGTGGGGCCCTCGACCCCTCTGTAGAGGCCTGTGCACTGTAGATTTCTCACTTCTGCAGCTGTCTGTGTATCTGCAGCTGTCGAGTTGTATCCTCATGATTGTTTGCACTTATTGTAAGTTACTTTGGACAAAAGCGTCAGCTAAATGAACTGTAATGTAATGTCTGCTTGTTTGGACCTTGCTATGGTTTCCGATTTCTAAAAGTAAAAGTAATAGGTTTGTTATCACTGGACATTGTAAATAATTAACAGTGGAATAGAAGGGCAATGCAACAAGGAAATCAACCAGTTTCTATATCAGATAAGTAATATAATTTACCTGTTAGAGGGTGGAAAAAAGTGCCAGGGAATTCAGTTATGACTAAAACATTTGGTAAAGGGATTGTGCGAGACGCTTTTTATATTAAATAAAAACAAAATGCATAGGAGTAATAAATAAATTAAGGGGCACAGCTTAATATTTAGAGCTGCAGTGATTAGTTGACTAATCGATTATTTGATCAAAAATAATAGTCAACTATTTTGATGATCAAAGTTATTTTTAATGCAAAAAATGCTGTTTCCAGCCTCAAATTCTGAGATATCGGGCTTTTCTGTTTTTATATGAAATTAAACTGAATATATTTGGCTTTTTGACTGACAAAATTAGACATTCAAAGACATCACCTTGGACTTTGAAAAACTGTATGGGACATTTTTCACTATTTTCTGACATTTTATTGACCAAATGATTAATTGGTTAATCTAGAACATAATCTGCAGATTAATTGATAATGAAAATAATTGTTAGTTGCAGTCCTAGCTGCTACACACACACTTTGTGTGAGGACTCGTTCTCTAAGACTGCGCACGTGTGGGATTAAGGCCTTTCTGTGTCATTGCCCTTTAGAAACACTCGCGTAAATGAGGTCACATGAGGCTGGAGAAGACAGGAGAAGACAGAACACCTGCAGCCGGAGAGTCTATACAGTCATCATTTCATCATCCCCTCTTCTCTTAACCTTGCTAACCAAAACACCTTCCCACCCCTGCCTTCCCACGCTGGCATGTTATCACAGAGCCCACAGCTGACAGAATCATGCCTCCGGCCTCCAGACCGCTTATTAAGCGCACATCATTTGACATGTTCCAGCTGCACTTTTTAGTGGTCCTGGCTTGGATTAGATCATCGCAGATGATGTATTCATGCAGAGCTGCTCAGTAGCAACCAGAGGCAGAGACTTTCTTTTTTTTGAATAGGGTGAATTCCACTGGCATTGCATAATCAGGTGATCAAGATGGATGGATGAAAGACATTCCTGCATAGTTTTGAGATGTCTGGGACTGCATTATGGCACTTTTTGTTCTTAATGATCTGCCATTTTAACCAGTTTCTGCCTCTTCTTTCTCAGCTTTATAATCAGTGACTGGTCTCCCTCCCCACACACACACACACACACACACACACACACACACACACACACACACACACACACACACACACACACACACACACACACACACACACACACACACCTCCCCATGTTGACTGCTCATCCTTTGTCTGCTTCCAGACAGCAGAGAGGTGACTGAATACATGATGACAAGCTCCAAAGGTTCAAGAGCAGCACGTAACCCTACACCTCTTCCGCCAAAAACAATAGACCACACCTCCCTCCTCTCTCTCTCACTCCCTAACTCTTGTGACCATATAAGGCAAAGAAAAAGACACGGGGAAGCCAGGCAACCGCTGCTGCTGCTGCTGAACAAACGGGCCGAGAGGCAGAGCTGCAGATTTTCTTCTACTGACTCTGTCCCAGTCTGCCCGCCTCTCTCCGACCCTTAAACTGGGAATGTTTGCTGTTTGTTTGAAATAAAATCGCCTGTCACAGAGCCAAATGTTTTTGCAGTGGGTGTGTGAGTCCGTGGTGGAAGAAGTAACCACATCCTTTACTTAAGTATTGAAAATGAAAATGTTACTAAAGTATTATCAGAAAAATATACTAAAAGTACAATTACTCAATTCATCAAACATGTCCCCTTTGACTAACATAAATGAATAAATAACCTTTTATTTATAGCACTTTTCAAAAACGGCAGTTCCAAAGTGCTTCCTAGATAATTATATACTATATGATTAGACTATTATTACTCATGCTTTAATATAAAAGCAGGATTTTACTGTTGTTGTTGGTTGATGCGGATCTCATTTGAACTATTTTCTATACAGTCCAAACCTCAGAGCTATTAAAACAAATACATTAAAATAATTCAAATGAAAAGCAACACATCCTCATTTGTGAAGCTTGAACCATGAAATGTACATGAAAAATTGCTAAACGATTATTAAAATAGTTTTGTCAATTGATTAATCAACTTATTACAGCTAATGTAAAGTACAAGTACCTCAATATTTAAGTGCAGTACTTCAGCAAGTTACTTAGTTACATTCCACCTCTGGTGTTTGTGTGGTTCCTGATTGTGTTTTGAAACTTGTGTGTGTGGAAGAGAGCGAGCGAATCTGTAACAACACCCAGTCAGATCTGGCACGGCCTGAGAGCCTTCTGTGTTTATAGTAAATACATAGCTGTATTTATATTTTAAACACATGCTGCCCTCCACCTTGTTAGCTCTCCACTCTGTTCCAGACAATTCCCACTGCAGAGACAAACAAAGCAGCCACTGTTTCTGTTTGTATCATTCCCATCCTTTTTCTCATGCAACATACACATGACTTACAGTTACAATACCATATTGACTGCATTAGAGATGTTGCCAACTCAGTCAGACTGTAAATTAGCTGAGACATCTTAACAAAAGAAGGAAAGCTTTGCTTGTTTTCCCTTTACTCCACATTCCTGAGTTTTGAGAGTCAACACATGTTGACTCTTATGTTGTGTCTTATCACTCCTTCCTCTGTACTGATTACTGAGGAAAGGAGGAGGATGAAAATGCTGGAAGGGCGACTGAATAACCAGTTTTTCTGCCATACTCTCATTTTTGCATTAGCTTAAAAGCTGGATGTGTTTTTAATTATTCTTTGTGGTTCTGGACTTTTTAGGGGCACACAAACCCTTTGCTTTATTAAGTCAAGAAGAGGCTGTGTGAACTAAAGCAAGTTGCATAAATAGCGGTGGTGTGCACTCGAGTCACATGACTTGGACTTAAGTCAGACTCGACATCACGCGACACGCCAAAGATCATTTTATGTGTCCAAAAACTAGATGGTCAACAAAAAAAAATTGTGGTATGCAAGACATGGGGGTCGAAAATGGCATTACATTAGGTGAAGAACGCATTGTGACTCGTTAAGACCCGGGACTTGCCTGTCTTGCCTCTGAACTCAGGACTTGAATCAAGACTTGCCTGTCTTGATTTGGGACTTGACTTGGGACTTGACTTGGGACTTGCCTGTCTTGAATTGGGACTTGACTTGGGACTTTCCTGTCTTGACTCGGGACTTGACTTGGGTCTTGCCTGTCTTGACTCGGGACTTGACTTGGGTCTTGCCTGTCTTGACTCGGGGACTTGACTTGGGACTTGCCTGTCTTGACTCGGGACTTGACTTGGGACTTGCCTGTCTTGACTCAGGACTTGACTCGGGACTTGACTTTGGACTTGCCTGTCTTGACTTGGGACTTGACTCGGGACTTGCCTGTCTTGACTCGGGACTTGACTCGGGACTTGCCTGTCTTGACTCGGGACTTGCCTGTCTTGACTCGGGACTTGCCTGTCTTGAATCGGAACTTGCCTGTCTTGACTTGAGACTTGACTGGCCTGTCTTGACTCGGGACTTGCCTGTCTTGACTCGGGACTTGCCTGTCTTGACTCGGGACTTGCCTGTCTTGAATCGGAACTTGCCTGTCTTGACTTGGGACTTGAGTGCAAGACTTGAGACTTGCAATGACAATGACCTGGTCCCACCTCTGGTACATGACTGGGAAATAATGTTGAACAAAACACAATGGGTTGGTTGCTGGAATGAGCAGCAATGTGTTTACACTGGGCTCACATTCAAGCATGTGTGGTGACTTTCCATGAAGTTACAGCTAGAAGATCTGGGTCAGAGGGGAGCATTAACAACCTATTTACTCTCAGATTTGACACAGATATGAGCTACTGGATACATACATGTGTATGTGTCATGCATGAGGGTGCAGACACACACATTCTCACCAAGATGCTGAAGCCTGAATACCCACACACATGAATTCACACCAGTAATTATACTGCAAGAGTGGTGGTCAGTGAGTTAACATGCCAACCCCTTTTAACATGCTGTAACTGAATAGGTCCTTTTTCTTTCTTTCTGACTGAATGATATAATGCTTCACACACCCTGAATTACAGACACACCCTGCTGCTATTACAACCAACTGAAGGGAAAAAAAGAGAGAGAGTAGGTCACAGTGAAAAGGAGAGCAGGAGGCAGAAAGAGGGAGGGAAACAGTGAGGTCAGAAGTGTCCGTATTTGGAAATTTATGCCTGGGTTTTAATCCTGCATTTCGCCATTGTTTTGTAGTTCATGTACTTTTTCAGCACAAGGTTTTTATATCTGAACTTAATGTTGTTTTGAAATTCCCGATAGTTTGTTTATTTTAAACCCCCCTTTTACTCCCCCTCATTCTCCTCCTCTCTCGGCATCTGGTCCTGTTCAAGTAATGGGGTGACAGCCGAGTTGACCTTTGACCTCTCAACTCAAATTTTGGATATTTCCCATCCATCCCAGAGAGGCAGAGAGTATGAGTTTTCCAGGCAGGCATGCTGAAAGTTCGATGTTTTGCTCTACATACATGTGATGCCCAGCTGCTAAATGTATAGGACAACACACGGACACATTCCTTTCATAATGACACATAGTGAACGTAAATCACACGTTGAACAGAAAATGGGATTTTCCTGTTTGTCAGTGGATGCCAGTCATACCTGAGTCCCTGTTATAATTTGACTTCTCTGGGTAATCCGCTGAATAAGAGTTGCCTCTTTGTTGATGTCACCTATGGAGGCAAGCATCAGGTCTTGTCAAAAGTTGTTTATCCCTGGAGCTCAGAGCAGTGCCATCTGTTTATTATTTCTGCATCACCACCTAAGTGTAGAAGAGAAGACAAAACATAAAGAGATCAAGAGTGGAAGTCCCTTCATAATTCCTCCAAACCAGTGCTACCTTCTTGTTCCTGTCAGATAACCTCACATACCCCTTAATCAACATCACCAGTCATCTACCAAATGTGCTCATTTTTTATTTATTTTAAACTGGACGCTATTTATCACTATTAACTATACAGAAGTGGATATTGTTTTTTCATAAACTTGAATTATGAATGATTATGTTGGTTTTGGTTAAGTTTGCATTTGTACCACAAGTTTGAGAAGCTAGACATTCAACCATTTACTTATTACTTTAAAAAGTAAAAAATTAAAAAATTAAAACCATTTATTCATCACTTGAGTTTAAACTTTTCATCTCGCTTGCTAACTATAATTTCCACTCACTTTTAATCGCAACCCGTTGTGTTCAAGTGTCACAGCTGACTCAATATGTGGATATTTATTTTTTCAATCAAACGCAAAACCATTATTCGTTGAGCCTATTCCGCAATCTCTCGTACCCCTTGGCGACTACTTTTAGTACCCCCTGGGGTACATGTACCCTTTGTGGGGTATCCAGGCTCTAAATCATCTTTCCCTCTCAGTGTGTGCTACTGATCAAATCTGCTGATTTTTCAATCCATGTTTCACACTGAGAAAGTGAAAAATATTTATTTTCCATAACGTGTCCCCTGGTTGTAGCATGTGCATTGGCACTGTGCCTTCAGTTCCACTCGGCAGGCTGAGCTCAGATCACCCAATCTGAATCCTGGGAGAGTTTTTTGAAGCAAACAGGTTCACATTGTACTTTTCCATTATTTTGAGTAGACTTTGGCAGTTGCACCACAAAACTGTCACCTCAACATCCATCATTTCAACTCATTCCTTTTCCTCCAATTTTCTTGCATCGTCCCGCCACCTATCTATCTATCCTTCTAGCACCACACTTTCTTTTTATGCCTCATTTTCTAAGTACAATTAAACATCTACTTTCCAGATATCTGTTGCTTCGTCTTTGATTTTTATCTACATAAACAACTTCTCTCTATATATTGCGCAATCTTTTTGTATACACCTTTCAAAACAAATCAGGCCTTTTTGAAGAGCCAATAAAAACAAATGTCAGAAGTTTCCCTCATTCAAATTAACTAGATCATCACCTGAAGCGGTTCCCATGTAGTGTCAACATGTCTGGTCACAAATCTAGGCTAACCTGTTTGAGTGATGGGGAAACTAAGTGAAAAACAAATATGACTCCTACAAATCCACATGAATGTTGAACTATCATTACAGTTGATAATATAGTATGAGTTTCATTAAACAGAAACTGGAGTTTTTAAAATACTCTTATCTAAGAACTCAAGCAAGCATACATTGTTTACATGAAGTAGTTAGACAAAATATGTTTAATTCCCTTGGTGGAAACGGGGTCCAGTAGGGTGTAGTTGTTTATTTTTAACAGTGACAAGATCGCTTAGTGTTTTGAGTTTCAAGGCCCTGTAGGCCAATATCAAATCCTGTCAAATTGTCCTTGGGCCAGACACTAAATATTACCAGAGTTTTTGTTACAGTTGAAACAATTACTCCTTAGTCTGCATAATGAAAGTATTTGATGTACACAAACACATTACTGATATGAGTAGCAGTAAAGAGCCAAGACAGGTCTGCGTGGGTAGGATGTGTCTGATATTGGCAGCAGAAATAGTATCTAACAGTTGGAGCCATCACTGCTGCTTGTTTGTAAAGCAGACTGTGGTCAGACTAGACCCTGTTGACACACGAGGGAGGCCTTGGATGATGCAGTCCATCCTGAGAGTGACTGGTACTTATATGGTCATAAAAATCCTTAGTATGCACATACCTCTCTCATTAAACACAGCTTTATCTGTACCCCTCTGCCCTCCCTCCCTCCTCTCAACTCTTTCAAGTTCAGCTTTTCCTGCGCTTTTTGCCCTGCCCAGTGGCTGTCACTCTTCCGCTTACGCACGTCTTCGATTGGTCCAAAGTGTGTGGATTATCAAAGCGGGGCAGCCATTGGCCGGAGGGGCGGTACATGAGGGCCGGGGCCCGCCTCGTCCTGGACCGCACCCCGGCTCCTTCGGCTCCGGCTGGCTACGTACTGACTGAAATTACGCGAACCAGTGAGCAGCCAGTGTACGAGGGAGGTACGAAGGAAGAGGGGGAGAGGAAAAAAAAAAAAGATAGAAAGAGTGACTGGAGTAGAGAAAGAGAGGGAGGAAGCGAGCGCTGTAGTTTAGCTTGAACTCTCTGCGAAGCTGCTGTCGACAGAAAAAGAAGTTTGACTCAAGGCGACGCTGACTGAGCCCCCGGTTGTTGTTAGCCACCCTCTGAAAGGCGTCCTGCACCTAAAAAGCAGGTAATATTTTCAACGTGAACACTTTTGTCCGCCATGCTTTCTCTGTGTACTCTTTCATAACTCATTCAATGCGCCCGTTAGTCCAGCAAGTGCAGTGAACCAGGAAGCACGGGGTTGCTAGTAACTGCTGCAACTTCAGCAACCGCGATGGGTGGAGTGGGACCTCAGCAGACTTAAACCGAGGTTTCTTTAACCTTTAAGCTCCCTACTACTAATTATTGTTCTCAAACTTCAATACACGGGACATGTTTGAGATATGTGAGCCGGAGGTCGTCAAATACAGTATCAGCATTGTGGCAGCTGGCGAGAAGCTAAAAGCCATAACGGTGGAGGCAGGAAGTGATTCGCTTGAATGAGTTGCAGAAAAGGCCGGTGATGAGTTTGAGTGAGATTGGAAATGAAAGAAAAGTGAATTCAGACTACGTGTACACAGGCTCTGTCGGGGATACCGGGAAGTGTATGATTAATTTGTGTTTGCGTTAAACTTTTCGGTTGGTAGCGGTGAGGAACGGACGCTGTGTGTGGCCGGTAATATGTCTGGCTCGCGGAATGACGTCACTGGTTTACCGGTGGACTGAAAGAAAACGGCGCTGTGCTTCTTCTTCATGTCATCTGCATGTCTGCCTTTTCTTTCTTTACACTCCTGCTGCTAGCATACCGGGGCCCTTGAGGGGGTTACAAGGGGCCCCCAGCAAAGGAGGAATACGTTTGTCTGTGATTTAGTTCACTAGAGTTTAACAGTTTTCCTTCATCCTTTTTGGGCCTTCTTGATGGAACAAAATCAATTGTGAAAGTTCAGCTTAATTTGTTTATCTGTACATGTAATATGGCTTTAAAAAACCATTAATCATTATTAATATTATTATTATTATTATTATTATTATTATTATTATTATTATGATTTAGATCTCTTGAGAACCATTACCTCCGAAAGAGTCGCACGAAAATGTACAACATTCACATATACCACAGTATTGGACTGTGTTTGGAGCGCAAGTTACTCCAAGCCCTGGGTGCATGTTGTATGAAAATGCAGCTTTGACTAGCTCACAACAGACTCAAGGGACCCTGATGCTTACCCGTTGAGGATCTGGTCTGATGACTCATACAGGAGGAAGCATTGTACAGAGGTTAATAGGCGCTGGATGTTATGCCAGTTAGCTGGATTTAGCCAGAGTGATTCCTGAAGTACACAAGAATTCCAGCTGAAAATGACCAGGGTTGTCTTGTAATTAAAGTGCGCCCCACTGTGATGAACATCAGCTAGGCAACATGAGTTTTCCATGGTGATTTTATGAGATGTATCAATATCAAGCCAAGTTTAGACACTTTTTAATTTAGTCTCAAATCACATATTTGCTTTGAAGGGCTTCTGAAACTTTAAAACATAAGACACCCTTAAATCTTAATCTTAAACCAAATTAGCAATTGTAAAATTTCTATATTGATGAAACAAAATGACAGTATAAGTAAAATGCAGAACAAACATTATACAATTAGGAAAACATTACGTTTAATAAGTTAAGAGTTTGTCAGTGTAAAAGTATTGAGAATGAAGACTGTGGATCAGGAAAGACTTCAATCAACTTCTAGTTAGAACAATGTCTTCTGATTATTGTAATTTCTTCCCCATATTGCCTAGCCCCTATGAAATGTTCTTCAGTTAGCAGCCAAAACATGAACGATCACAGGAACCTTCATTAGTTTAGCCTGTTACAGCAGCCTACTTGATATTTTCATTCCATATGTCAGTCTCAGACTTTCCCCAAATCTATAAAGCGTCACATTCTCATCATGCCTAACTATATCATGTCATTGTGCACACCTGTGTGCTTTGTCGGTGCCATTTGTGTTTGCTCTGTTAGATGGAACATCATTGTGTTTGCACTCTGGGAAGCAAACAGTCTCTGGTATGCTTGCACGCCCTGCTGGCTTTGGCATACGGCAAGCTGTGTGGCTGAGTATTAGCAAAAAAAGATTCACAAACTCTACCTCAAGTCAGACTGGGCATCGAAGCTGGCGTTCCTTCACCCAAACCTGCATTGTGTTAAGTGTTATGGTGTCAGGGAGAGTGAGAGCGGCACCTCTTTGCTCTCATTTGTAGTAATCAGAACCATACACTTATAATAAGCTGATGTTTTCTGCCAAGAAACTATTAAACCACAGTGTGCGCTTACCACATGAATAACAATTTGATACTCAGGCGTAGAAATGATTGTGTGCAAATGATGTTTCATGCTGAAAAAGTAATTACAGTAACTTGGAAATACAAACCGCTCTCTGTTTGTAGTCTTGTTTTATCAACGTCACGTCTCATGTTTCTCTGGATGGTAGTCCTAGTCATTTGCTGTGTGGTTATATAGCCTTAAAGGGGCACATTGGGTGATGTGCAGTATGTCATATCCTGTTGTTGTACTTGAGTCATGAATTAAGCACCAGCAATGCATTGTGCAATGGCTCCTCTGGAGGCCAGTTCTTCTCACTTATTGCCAGTTTCAGTGCTGTTATGGAGCCCCCTGCAGAGATCGTTACATTCCATCATTCGTGTGTCAGCAATGTCCGTACTCTGGGCCCCCTGGGAGAGACGTGTACTGTAGGCTAGACAAAATTAAACACAGACCTCTTAAAATGTGAACAAGGGGCTGCTGCACGAGGCTGTTCAATCTGCTCAAAATGATACAGTCTGAGAGAATATGCCTGTGGATGTTTAGATTTCATTGAAGGTAGGTCGTCCTCGCTGAACCAGATTATAATTGCTTTTGTTGCGAATGAGACTGGAGCATTGTGTGGGCAGTGTGACACAGTATGGCACACACAACCTACAGTTGTCTTCTCTCAAGGATCGCAAGTATTTCTAATCTTTGATCTGTGTGTGTGTGCTTCTTACTGCATCCATGGGCTAAATCATGCATTTACTTCAGATAGTCAGGCTAAGAGGAGTGAAACAAAAAACAACAACCTTGCTGTACTTGAACTAGAGCTGAAACAGATTTTTTGATAATTAATTAATTGTTGTGCATTTTGTGACGCAAATATGGTATAAAAATAGCTGGCTCCACCTCAAACGTGACTTTTTATTTTTTATTGGTTACCATAGTCTTTTAATGTTTGTAAATAGCATATCTTCGGGTTTTGGTATTAGTTAGACAACAAGCTGGAAATTGTTGTCATTTTTACTTATTTTGTGACATTTTATCGACTTGACAGGAAATCAGTTGAAGAAAAAATATTTCGACTAATCGACAACGAAAATTGCCGTTGTTTGTGCCAAACCCTTTTACAATAATATACATTATGTTAACATTTCTAAAGGGAGTCTGTCAGTTGGACTGTGCCAACTTTCTTTTCTGAGTATTTTACTCAGACATTTTCAAGTAATAATTGACCCTAGTAATAAATGTCGTAGATGATTGGTAGGGCGGTGAAGCGT
This sequence comes from Cottoperca gobio, assembly GCF_900634415.1. Classification (NCBI taxonomy): domain Eukaryota; kingdom Metazoa; phylum Chordata; class Actinopteri; order Perciformes; family Bovichtidae; genus Cottoperca; species Cottoperca gobio. Next base: position 17,860,457 of record NC_041362.1, on the reverse strand, counting down.
CATGCTTATCCTAGTTTCCTCTACAGTCAGCTGAGATTCATTCATGCAGGCAAAACATTCCAGTCAGAGCGGAGACTGTTAAGATTCTCTATTAACCACGGCAGAGCTGATCATGACATTTCTCAGTATCTAGCTGTATTCTTGCTCACTTGCCTCACCGGGTGACATTCATTTGTGTATCCAGAAATAAGTCATTTGCTTGTTTTTTTTAATTTCAGAAAGTTTTGTAATGCAGGCAAATGCAACACTTGATCTTGCACACATACTGCATGTGCCATATATCCCTAATGGTGGCCTCTAATTTAGTTATTTTAAACATATATTTTCTCTTGACTGTCTCAATTATTTTATGTTCTGCCCAAAACATATTTCTTCTGCTTGACTTGAACAGCAGAATTAAGTTGCATCAGTCAGAACGGTTGAACTGACTGGGCTCAAGGATATATCTGTCGTAGTGTGTGCTGCGGGTTTCTCGTTTCCTTTCACTGCTGTTTTATGTCCTACATTTCCTTGTTGGGTCTTGGCCTCCTCTTCAGACCTTTCTCTGTGCCCTCTGTTCTCCTTCGGTGTTCCTTCATTTTCCAACCCCCCCTGCCTCTTTTCCTCTGCTTGTGTTTTTTTTTGCCACCACCCCATCCTTTCCTCAATCCTCCCCCTCGCAGCAAGCACCTGTAAGTTTTCAATAGAACCGAACAATACCAGGAAATGGTTGCACTCTGTCTTGGGACTATGTACAGAAAGAACTGGTTGAGATTTCAGATCTTGTACCTTGACCATACTTGTGGCTCATAATTCTGCTTTCTGTTTTGTGGCATAAATAATGAGGTGATGCTCGATTAGTTATTACTGACCTACATTCATAGCCATCTCTGGAGTGCTAGTTTAATGACCCAGCTTCCTGTTTGTTTAATAAGAGGTGATAGTCAGCACCTAGCAGTCCATTTCATAACTTAACTTCCTTTTTGAAAATTTGTTTTTGTGATAAATTGTTCAGCTTTAGTTCTTAACAAGCTGCAATGCATTTGACTCATCAGTGTTAATACAGGTTATGCAATGTGAAGTAAAGACATACATTTATTCAGAAGCTGAGAGACTTAAAATAATAACTTTAAAACAGAAACAACGGATCTGATTGTGCTGAAGCACAGTTGTATTACTGTACATGTCAGAAAGTAGACCTTGTCTGTTGTTGGGTGTGTGTGAGCTGCACACCTGGCGTGGGATTCCATAGAAAAGTAGATGATACTTGTGCAACACACATTCACCAGAGACACTCACTTTCGCACTGTGGACTTTGAAACATGCTGGGTAATGGGCCTATCGTCTAGGCCCATTACTAGTCTCCCATTGGACAGTTTACTCCTATGACAGTCCCAATTGTATTGCACACCAGATGTCCAGTTTGTCAATCTGGCATGTGGCTATTGGATGTCTGTGAAGACATTGTTTGATAAGATAAGACTGAGTCTGTAAGTGACTCAAAAAGGAGTGGCTTGGATAAAGATAACATGTTGTAGTTTAAAAAAAAAGAAAGAAAGAAAAAAGAGCCACACGACAATTCTAAAGGGTGAAGCAGTAGGAGCATTGTCTGGTGGTTGGATAAACTGTTTGAGAACATGGGAGCAGAAGTGAGGTCGTAATAGCAGATTTACTTCACTGGGTCCATCAGAAATAAAAGACCTAGCTGTGCCAGTTTAGCATTCCACAGGAAAAAAAGCGTTACTGACAAATTGAAATGTGTATCTTAACTCCCCTCTGCATTCTTTCACTGTCTGTTTTAAAAGGCTTACGTAACCAACCATCTATATCTATTGGTCGATACTGTCGAGTGTTTCACTAAAAGGGCATACTGGTGCAGTGCATACTGGTGCAGTGCATACTGGTGCAGTGCAGTATCTGCTCTATTTGTCAAATAACCAGTCAATTGTGCATTCAATAGTGTAATCCCATAGCCGTTTGAATGATGGATGTGGAATTTGTTCTATGACCCCGGAAATGATGTGCTTATCAGACCAACACCCTATTTACAATGGTCCTTGTCATTTAACTTGACTTGATACGTGCACTTAAGGCAGTTGTGTAGGTTGTTGATTCCCGACCCTTGGTATTGATGAAGCCATTGAAATATTGAGCTTAAAGTAATGGACGAACAGTTGAAAAAGCTAAAGTAATGCAGAAAAGGTTGAAACAGCTAGAGGAGGCCTCTAGTTGTAGATGGCATTGGCCAGCTTACAGTTCAAAGTGAAATTGGATCCTGGTTGGGGCAGGAATGTGAAAAGTAATGTTTAAAGTGATGTAGATCTGTCATGCAGTGCAGTTATTTTCCAGCAAGGGCTTATTTTACTTCTCAGTTCTCCCAGAGCCCCATAGCATGTGCTAAAAAAAATATGCCACCTTCGCTCCTCCTTGAAAGACTTGCGCACAACAAGTTCCACAAATGGCAAAATAGTTTTCTCAGTTTGTCATTTCCTCTTTACTCTCCTCTCTTGTCCTTGCCCCACCCTTCCCACTTTCAGAGAAGGAAGGCGAAGGGGAGAGAGAGAGCGTCGACGTGTGAGCCCATAATGAATTTTGACTGACTCAGTACCTCTCCAGTCCCCGGCTGGCACCCGCTCTCAGTTAGGAGAGAGCGGACTTGCAGTCAGTAAATCATAAGGGCTGATGAAAGTGGTAAAACCAAGACACAAGAGGGGCTGACACTTGAACTGGAGAATGGGAGTATTTGCTGGAAAGGGTATTATAAACGGCTGAAGCCAAACCAACAAGGGGAAAACGGTCCAAAATGATATCCACAGCACGAGGAGCACAGCTAATAGAGGGACTTGGCTCGGCTCAAGCTAGCGGCGATGTTGTGATGGGATGCAGTTGGTGGGAGTAGTGTTATTGACTTTTCGGGCATTCTATTAATATTCCTGTCAATGCGGCGGTCAACACAGCACAGCTGGTTTATAGGTTCCCTTTAGCTGCAGCAGGAGGATTTGACTTTACATGGTCATGGTGTGGTAGAGGTTGTCTCGACTCCTGGTTTTTACAGGAAGAGTCACTGAGGTGGAAAGGAATGAGAGGGAGTCAGACTGATGGATGTATGGCCTCAATTTTATAAAGACCTAGGTCGACGTGCTTTCTAAATGGGACAACCGGGACTGAAAAGGACATTCTATAGCTCTTTCCTTTTCCTGTCCTGGTACCTCCTCCACATCTTTCTCAAAGTCCAGGCCACTGCATCACTTCCTCTTTGCAACCACATTCTGGTCTCTGGTCGGGTTTCTAAAACCGGCCTCCATTCTCTTCCTTGTGTTATTTATTTTATGGTACCTTTTTAAAATAATACAATGCTGTTGCTTTGACAGGACACTGCTAACTCTGTTTTCATAAGGGCATTTTTTTAACAGAGCCTAATCCTTCAATGGTGTCACAGTGAGGATTGATAAAGTTCAAGGATTTTTGGTTTCGGGATGACTGTTTTCTACCTACTGCCATGTATTCACTTAATGAGTAATCATGTTATGATCATCTAGACCAGCTAATCTCATCGTAAATGGGTCTCAACAGAATAGATAGTGAATGCTTTCACAGCCGAGCGTGTTGCAAAGTGACAAGGAATCAGAGAAACCTTGTCTCTTACAGGATTATGGAGGACTTGGCACGGCGGCAGCAGGAACCTCAGCCAAGCAAGCAGGGGGGTGTAATGCGTGTCAATGCACACCGTTTCTACTCCAATCAAGTCAACATCCATGTTTTACGATAACTGTCAGCCTCCACAAGGAAGGCCTACGTCTAAAATTGTCTGATTGGAGTTCTTTATTCCTCCCTTTTTTTCTGCTTTCAATATAGAACAGCGCTTGTCAAACTAGAATAGCTGTTTGAGTAATTTTAGTCCTCATGCTCCTCTCTGGAGAGGTAGTTTGAAGTGTGTCACTGAGTTATCTGTGGCAAGCATGTTGGACTGAGGCAGACATCAACAGACTGTACTACGCATAATGTCTAAATAATAGCTGAAACGCTTAGTTGATTGTCAGAATATGAATGGACAAATGCTGTATATTGATAATCATGAGTAATTTTGAGGAAAAATACCAAACAATCCATAGTTTAAAAAAATATTTTTTTGTGATGGCAAACTGAATATGTTTGGGATTTGGCCTGTTGCTCGGACAAAAAGAAGATTCGAAGACGCCATCTTGACGGTGACTGTTTAAGCATTTTTCACTGTTTTCTGACATTTTAAAAGGATTAATCTAGAAAATAATTAGTTTAATAATGAAAATAACATTTAGATGCAATAAATGCTTAAACCATTTAACTGCACCAACAGATGTCTGAAGATGTTAGAAGTGTTTGAGTTGCTGTTTTCATGGCAGCCAACATGTTCATCTGCACCTTGAGTAAAAAGGTCAAACATAGCAAGCAATACCAGAGCTTAAATCGATTTCAGCCTGTTCTGTTTCACTCCTTGTTTTTGCCAAACAACAAAACTACAGGGATTATAATCAGTCATGGCTCATATTCAACCCTGCATGTGGCCAATTTATCCGAATGTACTGGAGTGGGTAATGTAGTGAATTTTAAAGGAGCATGGGAACGTACTCGGATGCATACACAAAGGGAGTGAGAGCGCTCAGGTCTGTTCGATCTATGCAGCAATGGGTATGCTGCCAGCTTGAGGTGATGATGATCTCCCATTAGTCACAAAACTCCTAAAAGCACACATGACACATGCTGATGTGATGGGAATAAGGGGAGGAAACGGGAAGGAAAGCCATAAAATAGGTCTGAGAAATGTAAGGGGGGAGGCAAAGAGAAATTTGTGGAATGCTGCTGCTAGCTGTCTCTCCCTGATAAAGGGTGAGTGAGAGGAATGCGACCCTGAAAAGCCTGGATAAACAGAAGGGGGGGGGGGGGGGGGGTGTTAGGATTCTGGAGAGCAGGGGGGCTGAATGCAGAGGAGGGTGCGTGGAGCCAGCTGAGAGGTAAAGCAGGACTAATTTGCCCCACGTTCTGTTCAGGATGGGGTCGGTACACAAGAGAAGAGTTTGGAGGCGGGTTGAGCTGTGATGGACGTCAGCTGTAGTGCAGCCTGACAGAGCCGTGATGGAGGATGGAAGGAGGCAGGGGTCATGAGAAGAATGGCTCTCCCTCGGCTTTCTTTCTCACAGATCGGGGTTAATGTGTCGGAACAGACGGGACCAACATAACCCTGTTAAATGAAGCAACTTCTATTTTGCTTTCTTTTCTAAAGATTCTCAAGGTTCGGGCACTTTTTCCAGTACAGATGAGGAATGCTGCGTAGTTGGTTTGCATTATGTCAAGAGTATAGTCAATGAATTTTTCATTTATTATTTTTAAACAGTTGTTGGAAGTAGAGTTAGATCGATCCATCGGTCCGGCCGATATTAAGTTATAATAGATGTATTGGTTTAAGTGTATGTATCACCCAGTAAACGGCAATACAGAAACTAGGTTTGAGGTCATTTGGAAATCGTATCATTATCACACAATTCCTCCACCAGAGAGCACTGAAAGTTAGATTTTTCAACTGTAAAACGTCCGAATCTTGATCCCAAATTAAAATAAAAAAGATGAAATGGATGTATTGTAAGATTGTTGTGTATGTATTGTCAACAAGAAATGATCTGCCGATGTATCATTTTAAAATTATTTCCTCGAAATCCATCATCCGTCAGGCTGCAGTATCCAGTAGTACAATGGGCAACTTTAAAAATGCAAATTCCTGTTTTAGAGATTGTTTAAATTAAGAAGTCTCATCAAAGTTAACCTGTAAAAAGTAGAATACAAAGTTGGTTTCAATGAAATGGTATCTTCTGCACTGTTGTAAGCAGTGGTTTATGATGTTGATCATGAGAATTTGGCAGCAGAACCTCGTCCCACTGGACAACATAACAGTAGGAAAAACAGTGTATCACTTCCAGCTAATTTATTTCAGACATGATGATAGATGTCACACTGGGCTGAAATTCTGCTTGTGTTTGCATATAAGCAACATGGTATTAATGCAGCCCCTATAGAGCAGCTCTCGTTTTTCAGTTGGAGGTGAGGGAATGTCGAGAGCGGCTAACGACCCTGATGATGTTGGGAAAATGGTGTCATGCTCCTGCTGTGTTGGAATGATAATTGGGATGGTAAAGTCTGGGCCCTCGGTGTCAGTGAAAGCACATCATGTTCAGTTCATTTCCCAAAGTTTCTCTGCCCTCGCTTAAGTTTGGCTCTAGCATACTGTTTTCCTTTTCCTCGATACTGGCAATACTTGTTTTGCCACTTTCTATATAGGTTAAACCGCGGCACTCCCTGTCAACAACATGGTATCTGTGAGCTTTCAGCAAGTGTATTAAAGCAAGAACAGCTTGTGCAGAGCTTGTCGTCATTAAAACCATACAAGCTATTGTTTATAATAAATTGGCAGTGTGTCTCAATCTACTCTTTACTCCTTACAACACTGAAACAATTAGTTTGAAGTAGGGCTGAACAATTAATCAAAACTTTATTGCAAATATTATTGCATATCCAAATTGCAGAGGGGCACAATATTTTGTCAAAGCCAAAATGTGTTTAAAAATCCCTTTCTGAATGAAGTATTGTAAGGCGCAGAGATGTGTAGTACAGATTCTCCCCAAAGAAGAACTTTATTTACTAATCATTACAATGCAGTTACGTACTAAACTCAACATCACTACTTTTGAGAATGCAAGAAACGGTGAATTTCAAAGAACACTATGAACGGTGGTGTTGTAAACACAATTGTTCTCAAACAAAACTAGCTTTTTACTCTTTATCTTTATGGGTCTTCTAAAGCAGAATAAACGCTAACAGATGTACAAAAGGGACTTTTGTTTCCTGATGTTACTGGGTTTGGGCCCTGGAACTGTTTAGTTGATAAGGGCCATAAGTCATGGAGAGGTTTCAATCCCCCTCCTCCCCCTTCTGAGCAGATCCTCGACCGAGTAGGAACAACAACAAAGAAAAGCTCCCTCACAGGCTTCCCAGCAGCAGACAGTTAGAGCACTACGCCAAACTGGAGGCACCTCTGCTGCGAGATTAATTTGAACCTCTGTGATCCTCGGCAAATGTTTCTCCGCCGACCCCCGGATGGTCCAGCCGTTGGAACTTTGATTAAGTGTCCACAGCAGTTTGCCAAGAAGTAACACGGAGCCTCACTTGACATGGTTGTGTTTTATGTGGACCCGACCTAAGTCGAGAAGACTCTTCCTGTAGTACATCCCATCAGTGGTGACTTTTGCATTCCTCAGAGATTGCATGGGATGATGGCAGGGTAGCAAAGGTCCGGCCCTGTAAACAGACCCACCACCCTGCCTTTTATTATTGAAGACTTGTAGCAATTCCAAGGCTTTCCACAGGGATCTGGAGCAAGCCAGTTAGAAAAAAAAGCCAAACATTTTGGCCATGAAAGCCCAAATTTGGTGGCTCTGGCACATTCTCATGCCACTATTACAAGGCTTTCCTTCTCTATAAACTCCACACCTATGGACTGTAAGCAGGTATGACAAAGGAATGAACATTTACTTTTTTTACACTCAAAGCTGGAGAAAAATTATCCTCTGACAGGATAACCTAAAATGTAAAGCCACTGACAAAATGTATGATGTGAAAATCACATAGTCTCATGTTCTGAAGCAAAGGCTATTCGTCATAAAATATACACTCATAGCGAATCGCAACTTGTTGATCAATACTATTTTATTAGAATCAAAAATGTATATAATAAAGTGTTTGGCAGGCAGCTGGCACGTATGGAAAGCGCTGCAATTCAGATATATAATTGATTCTAGTGTTCTGGTAGATAACAAACATTCAAATGATGATCAGAATGTATGTTTTAAAAAAATACTTTTTTTTGGAGTTTGTCTCGGTTTCCAACCTCTGTCTATGATTTTCTCAGTGATTTTCTCAATCTCCCAGCATTAACAACAAACCTCTTTCTCTCTCTCTGAAACAGCTACCATGTCAGCCGCAGACAAGTTCCTGTACGTGGACCGCAATCCGGTCAACAACCCACTGGCACAGGCTGACTGGGCCACCAAGAAGCTGGTATGGGTGCCCTCGGAGCGCCTGGGTTTCGAGTGCGGCTCCGTGAAGGAGGAGCGCGGCGACGAGTGCATGGTCGAGCTGGCAGACTCTGGGAAGAAGATCAAGGTGAACAAGGATGACATCCAGAAGATGAACCCGCCCAAGTTCAGCAAGGTGGAGGACATGGCTGAGCTGACCTGCCTGAACGAGGCCTCTGTGCTGCACAACCTGAAGGAGAGATACTACTCTGGTCTCATATATGTGAGTATGAAGCCCTCATGGGTGCATAATGCAAAGCATTTGTTCAAACATTCTCACCCAGTTATGATTGGGCAAGTGTTTTTCCCAAGACGTTTCTTTGGAGTCCTTCTAAGGGTTTTTCCTCAGCATTGTGTTGCAACTATTGTTTGATCTGCCCACCAAACAATTATCAGGGTTACTTACTCCAGATGTCGCAGTTTAATGCATTTTCCTTTTTTAATTATGAAACTCCCACTGGCTTAAAGAAAACAGTCTGTCATGGCCAGTCTCCAAACTAATTCATCTCCCTGCCCAACCTCCTAATTATCTCATTAAGCCCCATTGTTGAAGACGACCCATTGTATGCAAATTGTCACTGCAAAGAAAGTGTACAATCTGTTAACCTTATCTTAGTATGCAAGTATTTTTTCCATGCACCCCATTGTCTCTCTTGTAATGCTCTCTCGTCTCTCTGTGTTTGGAGTTATCTTGTAAACAGGAAGCTGAGGGGAACAATGCAGCATGAGATGTGAAAAAAAGAGTTGGGGAAGGAGGGAGGGGTGTCCAGTTTTTTGCAGCGATGGACGTGGAATGTAAATCATGTTGTAACTACTATTACTTCGCCCATAATTAATGTTATTTATCCTCATGTGGCGGAATTTAGTCTCTTTGACTCTGTGGCTTGTGACCCGGTCATATCAACACCGCCTGTTGTCCCCTCCCTCCCTCGCTCCCTCCCAGAGATCCAGGCTACGCTTGGTTAGAGTGCCTCCAGGCTCTGGAGTCTTTTAGATTGAGCATTTCTCAAGGGAGAACGGTTGTACAACAGAGGGAGAGATGCCTGGTACAGAAATGTTGGGAGGGCAGCAGAGGAATGCAGCACATCGAAAAACAATTATATCTGAAGTTATGGTAGGAGGAGACCACATACACAAAAGAAAAGACTTAGCAGAGTTTATGGAAAGGAATGGAGGGTTTCAATGTTCAAAGCAGCAAAGATAAGTCTACCGCGTCAACCTGATGTACGACTTGGCTAACCAGTCAAGTAGCTGCAGCTTTACAGTGCCTGTCAATCATCAGTTTACACTTGCAGCAGGGTGGGGTTGAGACTACATAATGATATAGGAGGGTAACAAATCAGAGTTCATGAGAAACTTTCAACTCAGTCTTGATGGGGGATGGGCCTTGTTGTTGAATCAGTGCCGAGTACAACTTCTTTATTTTATAGCAAAGCACTACACTACTTAGCAATATGAAGTCTGTGATCCTGATTCTGTTCTGCACAGTAAAAGGACACTTTCAAAACTTGATATTTTCAAGTGTCTAGTCTCTATGATTTTACCTACAATAATTGTATTTATCATTTAACACCCTCATCTTCTGCTGGTACCATCACTTATTCCTATTCCATGTTGAAGAACAGCTTTTTTTCCATCTGTCCTGCAGACATACTCTGGTCTCTTCTGTGTCGTCATAAACCCCTACAAGAATCTGCCCATCTACTCAGAGGAGATTGTTGACATGTACAAAGGCAAGAAGAGGCACGAAATGCCGCCTCACATCTACGCCATCACTGACACGTCTTACAGAAGCATGATGCAGGGTAAGTCCCCGCCCCCGCTGTAGAGCTGTTATGATGAGGATCGCAAGAGAACATTAGTAGGAAATAATGAGGTGGAATTTAAAGTCTGCTGGCCGACACAATGTACTTTGTGTCAAACTTTTGGCAGTTATTTTAGCAGCCCCATGTTTGTAATACGGGTCCCTTTAAGACCTCATTGTCAATGACGCTACTGTTCTAAGTGGTACCGCGCGGTGCTATAAACCGTAAGGCTCCTAAGAAGAGACTATTTGGTACGCATACATACTGTAATATAATATGTTTGTGTAAGTACCTGCTCTAAAATATTAAATTAGGTGCATGGGAGTAGCTTGTATATTGAGTTTGGGCCTTCAAATGGGGGCCAATGGCTGCGGAATATTGGATTTGGTGGTAGCAGAGTATTTCATATGATTTACTCGCTCCACTGGCCTCAGAAAATATCAGATGCTCTCAATTCTAGCTGAGAAAGGTTGTATTTTAAAAATGAGGCGTGTGTGTCTCTTATACAGCTCATTTGTTAAGAACAATCTTGTTAAGTTTCTTCTCAAAACTGATGCAGCACAATTTAATTTCAAGCCTTAAGTGATCGTAACATATCCTGGTAAGTGCTGCTTACTTTGCCAATGCAGATTTCCTGGGTTTGGCATGCGTCTTTTTTGAGGCTTCTTACTGTTGCCAAATGACCTAAAGAAGCAGAGTTTATGATTTGAATCAACCTTTAAACAAAAACTGAACATTAAGAGCACTTAACTGGAATTTCCTGCAGCGCTATTGTAATGTTTCTTTAGTCCACCGCCTGCACAGGCCCACTTTAGATTGATAGATGTTTTGCTAATGTGTTGTCATGCACGCCACCCTCAGTTTCTTTTGTGCTCTTTTTCTCCATGTTTGGATTCTTCAGACCGCAGTTTTGGGAGGCCAAGGGTAATTAGCTGGTTAGTTGGAAACCCAGTAGCGCCTCTTTAGTCACAGGCAGCCGGATATTGATTTCCTGTCTGTGGCCAATGAACTTCCTGTTGTACAGACTACAAAACTGTATGCGCTTTGGTGATAACATGTACTCACTTAGAATATCCGGCACAGTTGTTCTGCAGAGCGTTAATCAACAGTTGCGGGTTTCTTTGCAGATCGTGAAGACCAGTCCATTCTTTGCACGTGAGTTACAAATGTCCACATGACATGTTTGAGTAGCAATAATTCCCGTGTTATTAGCTACTCTATATCCCTCACACCCCACGATCACATCTAAAAAATAATAATAAAAAGAAATGGTGATAATCATAACCGTAGTAGTTATACACTTGATTAAGAAATTGATGAAAAAAACAGTTGAATAAATAAAATTAGGTTTGGTTTAGAGAATATTTATATAGTTTATTGTTATATAATTTGTTTTCTGTACCCTCTTCCATCTCTCATCAAAAGGTTTAGGTGTGTGTGTGTGTGTGTGTGTGTGTGTGTGTGTGTGTGTGTGTGTGTGTGTGTGTAATATTTTAAATATTTTTTGATCAACTCTTAAAAGTTACTCTTGTGTTTCAAAGCCCTCGTTCTCTAAATAGTTTGACTTTGCATTTCTCTCCGTTTGTCTCAGAGGAGAGTCTGGTGCTGGTAAGACGGAGAACACCAAGAAGGTTATCCAGTATCTGGCTCACGTGGCCTCCTCTCACAAGGCCAAGAAAGATCAGGTCAGTCCTGCCTCTGATCCACACAGTTCATCCCTCAAACCTTCCTCCCTACTTCTCTTTTTACATCCTCCACTCGCACCTTAAAAATATATATATTTTCAATTTACTCCCTTCATCTCTCACTTCACTCCCTGTTGTTGCTTTTTATTTCATTTTCAGGTGAGACACGATCCCTAATTCCTTCAGGAACAACATTTTCCTAACCCTCTGTGCACACTCGACCAAACACTTTTTCATTAGTGTGTGTGTGTGTGTGTGTGTGTGTGTATGCAAACTTGAGTGTGTACATGATTGTTAATCCATCGTCACATTGTTGTATTCAAACGGCTGTTTTTTTGCAGTAGACAAACTCTTCTGTGGTCGAGCTGCCGCAGAAAAGAACCACCATCGAAGAAAAATGCAGATAATGGTCCTGCAGACACAGAAAAAACAGTAGTGCAGCTTTAAAGGCTTTTTGCCACTCTGACATTTTATACAAACCAGAGGCCTTACTTCATGCGTGTTCGGTTTTGCTAATGTTACTTCATCTTCTCATCAGAAATAAAACTCAGTCAAGCATTACCTCAGACTCTGGAAAAGCTGCACTACTGTTTTCTGGCCTGCCAGCTTCATGATAGATGCTGCTGAAAGCAACATAGTGGGGTTTGATGAAAACCACATCTATCATCCCTTTTTTTGAGGTTGTTGTATTTCTCTCTTCCCATCAACAGAACAGCTCGATCCTGTCACATGTGAGTTAACTCTCTCCCTCCATTCGCTCTTCCTCTCCCCACCTGCTTCTGTCATCACCTTCCTCCTCCACGACCCCTCCCCGCCCACCCTCATCCTCCCTCTCTCTCCCCTCGCTGGAGCGCACTGTTGTGGGAGTCACTTTGTATAAAGGGCAGTGGTGACTTGTCTTGCCAGCCAATAGGAAGTAGGAAGGAAGTTTGTTTGCAGATCAGTGGCAGCCTTATGTGTTCCTGTGAAAAATTCAGCCAGACAATAGTAGGATAAGATGGGAGGGGTCTTTGCTGAATAAAAAAAAGAAGCAATTTTTGGTCTGATAGATGTATTTATATATTTGTCTGGTTTAATTTTTCATCATTTGTATCGCTACTCTGTGCGTCCAAAGTTTGATCGTGCTTTTCTCTTTTTGCATAAAATAATGGCTTCGGCAGTGTGTGTTCAACATACATCTGAATGATTGGTTATTAGTTTATGTATCAAGAGGTTCAGTGAAAGGGTAGTCAAGAATCAGATTTGCTGTATAGTTTAACATGAATTGAATAGGGCTGTACCGAATTACTTTTAAATTCTTTTTGTTTTAACATCTGAAGCTTCTAATTTCTATAGTCATAGTTTATGTCATCAGCACCCTAAACATTTTGAAATCCTTTAATAATAAAATCCTCAATTTGAATAAAGTGATTCATCAGATTAAATGAGTTAGTCCTACTTTCCTTTTTGACCGCAGTGGAAAAACTGTTTTTCAAAAAGCTAAATGCCACCAAATATGGATTTAATCAGAATATTTGGTAAGATAATAACATTTTGTGAATTTTGAATAAAATTTACTTTTAGACTTAACGAGGATCTGGAGTTATTGGAAATGTTTGGATCACACGAGGCGTAAACAATCATACGCAGCCACCACTGGAATGTCAACGCTATGGATGAAGCTTCAAACTATTCGGTACAGCCCTAGAAATTAAAATCCAGGGTCTTCAGTCATCTTGTACTAATCATTTAGAAGATGTTGATAAATGACACTCGGGCAGCTCACAGACCTGAAGGACATTTGTACAGTAGAATGTTGTTGCTTCTTTAAACTCAATGTGTACTTTACCTATGAGTCAGGGCAGTGGTAGCTTTTGGATTTTTGGCTGTCATTTCATGTTTTTGCTGGATAGATGCGAGAGATCAGCTAAACGGGTAAAATAAAAAAGTTGCTGAAAAGCAAAATACTTAGCAAACCATTATTGGGGAGTAGAAACAAAGCAGTGCAGCTTGAAGGAAAAATCTTAAAGTTATACTGAAGCTGAAAGGAGCGTTTGTTTGTTGTGTTTTTGTGCTTGGGATTCACTGGATAATTCTGCTCTGGGTAACAGGTGATGGGTTACTGATGAGGGTCACGGGGTCTCTGGGTGATTGCAGATTTGGGCACTAACATGACGTTATGTGTGGGGGGGAAATACTTGTGTGTGTGTGTGTGTGTATGTATGTATGTATGTATATATGGTATCCCCCCCCCATCATTTTATGTTTAAATGTTTTGTACGCTCATGTTCTCCCCTCTCCTCAGACGTAAGTATATCATGGGAAAATAAACGCATACCACGATGTCAGCATGTTTATTTAAAAAGAGGCAAACTAATCGATTATTTACAATAAAGTAACATTATAATAAATGAATAACTGATCAGAATGAGGTTCTCACAATACATCAGTCTTGTTGGATCTGATGATAGATCCATGGCTGAGAACTATCCTGGTTTTACTGAAGACTATTAGGGCCAGGCATAAGGGTGATAATGAGAGGAGGAAGATTTTTATATTTCGAGAATAAGGTACATGATGAGAACACAGTTGAAATGTCATGAATAAATGTCAAACTTTTCAGAATAAATCAATCTACTACCGTTAGCATTAGTAAACTTAATTCTCGTAATTTCAACTTTATTCTCGAAATGCAAAATAATATATAATACCATCCTAAAAATCTTCCTACTCATTCCCCCCGCCCCCCACCGCACCCCTTTTTATGCTTCTCCCTAATACCCTTCCTTATCATTTACTAGTGGTGGCAAATGCAGTGTACTTTATATTTTGCCTTGCTGTTCTCTTAATTTCCACCAGGGAGAGCTGGAGAAGCAGCTGCTGCAGGCTAACCCCATCCTAGAAGCCTTTGGAAATGCCAAGACTGTCAAAAACGACAACTCTTCCCGATTTGTAAGACTTAGTGCTATGTCTTGTGATTTAGACTTCTTATTAACTGCCTGTTTTTTTGCTGAACTTTTCCACATAATTAAATTTTCATGTTTGTTTTCCTCCTAGGGAAAATTCATCAGGATCAACTTTGATGTCAATGGTTACATCGTTGGTGCCAATATTGAGACTTGTATCCTTAATACGGTCATTGCTTCGCTTTAGATTTGAAGACCTCGTTGTACTTGTTGTTGGACGTGTGTTTATTTGCTTTTTTTGGAATCCCAGCAGGACTTTTACAATACACAAACTGATTTTGGAGATGTAGCCATGGTAGTATCAGAACTTGTCCTTGACATATTGACCACTAGACCTGTTGGAGAAATCCCGTGCCATTCGGCAGGCCAAAGATGAGAGGACCTTCCATATCTTCTACTACCTCCTCACAGGAGCTGGAGATAAATTGCGCAGTAAGGAACATATTTGCGCAGTGTTGATGTGTTTTTATTATGAAGACTTGAACATCCTTCCTGTGAAGATTTACATTTTTTCTTTTGCCATTTAACTCACTCCCATCGTCCTTTTTCTCTCAGGTGAACTCCTCCTTGAAAACTACAACAACTACCGTTTCCTTTCCAACGGGAACGTTACAATTCCTGGGCAGCAGGACAAGGACCTGTTCACAGAGACCCTGGAGGCCTTTAAGATCATGAGTATCCCAGAGGATGAGCAGATAGGTAAGGCAGCGAGCGAATTACTTTTAAAACAACTTTTATTCTTAGAGTGTGACTTTGCCTTTATCTACTAGTGTCAGTGCAACTTAAAACCATGTTTATGCTCCTGTTTGTTCTTTTTGTGCAGGCTTGTTGAAGGTGGTGGCTTCTGTGCTTCAGCTCGGGAACATGAGCTTCAAGAAGGAGCGCCACACGGACCAGGCCTCCATGCCTGACAACACCGGTAAGTGAGGCTTGTCCAGCAAAACTACCATTTTGTACAGTAGTCTGCACTAAGGGGAACGTTGATAAGTTGTTGATGACCCTTCAGTTAAATCTGATTGTTTCCCCTCTCCTCTTCTTCTCTCTTTCCCTGTCAACTCCACCTTTTCTGTGCTTCTCACTTACTTCCTCCAGTTGCCCAGAAGGTGAGCCACCTCATGGGCATGAATGTCACTGACTTCACCAGGGCCATCCTGTCGCCCAGGATCAAGGTGGGCAGAGACTATGTCCAGAAGGCTCAGACCCAGGAGCAAGCGGAGTTTGCTGTGGAGGCCCTGGCCAAGGCTACATATGAGAGGATGTTCCGCTGGCTCGTCATGAGGATCAACAAAGCCCTGGACAAGACCAAGAGGCAGGGAGCTTCCTTCATCGGCATCCTGGATATCGCCGGATTTGAGATCTTTGAGGTAAATAAATTAAAGCAAACTGCACATGACTCGACAGTGTAGTATAAAGCATAATTGATATGCATGTACATATGCGTATTAAAAAAACATCCTCTGTTGATCAACCGTGTTCTTAAGCATTTGTCTCCTGTGTCCACCCAGCTGAACTCGTTTGAGCAGCTGTGCATCAACTACACCAACGAGAAAGCTGCAGCAGCTCTTCAACCACACCATGTTCATCCTGGAGCAGGAGGAGTACCAGAGGGAGGGCATCGAGTGGAGCTTCATCGACTTCGGCCTCGACCTGCAGCCGTGCATCGAGCTCATCGAGAAACCTGTGAGTTTGAAAAATCTGACTCAGCTGCCAAGCTTTAATTCCTGTTTATTTAGCTGTTTTCGTACTTATTTGTCCTTCCACTGTTAGGTAGGTACTGTTACTTCAGGGGCTGTCTTTTTATGCCTTAACATCTACCCTCTCCCTCCCCTACGCAGGCCAGTCCCCCTGGTATCCTCGCTCTGCTGGATGAGGAGTGCTGGTTCCCCAAAGCCACAGACAAGAGCTTTGTGGAGAAGGTGCTCCAGGAGCAGGGCACACACCCCAAGTTCTTTAAGCCCAAGAAACTGAAGGATGAAGCAGACTTCTGTGTCATCCATTATGCTGGCAAGGTAAATACTTCATTGTGATGCATTTTCATTAACACATTTCTTAGGCTTAATTTGACATACAGTACCCGTCAAATGTTTGGACACGCGAGAAGGTACAAACTTTTGACTTTTCAGCCATTTTAGACATGTGCTTCTTTCATGCATTTGTCAAGTTCTCGAAACTTTATAAAAATGGCCAACAGATTTTGCTGTGATTTAATTGCAATAAACGGATCCAAAAGTTGCCGAAATAACTTCATCATGATGCCGATTTGTAAAAAGTCTGTCGGCAAGATGACAAGCAAACCACTTTTAAAATGTTTGTTTTCTGAATGGAGTTTGGATCAATCAGGGCTGTGCTAACATAACCACTGCCTAATGTTATCTTCAGGTGGACTACAAGGCAGACGAGTGGCTGATGAAGAACATGGACCCCTTGAATGATAACGTGGCTTCACTACTCAACCAGTCCACTGACAAGTTTGTCTCTGAGCTCTGGAAGGACGGTGAGTTGAAGCAGATATGAACTTGTTGTGGTAACCCAGAAATCACTGCGTCTCTGGGTGTGGTGCTCGATGTGGGAATATATTTCATGTTCGGCTTCTGTTTTTGCATTTCATAGTTCTTTCTTTCTCTTTTATTGTCTGGTGTGTGGACCTTTTGTTTTTACCTTCTCAAATCCCTCTTGTTCCATCCATTTCTTCCTCTGTACGACCCTTTTTGTCTGTCATTCTTTCTTTTACTGGATCTCAGAGGTACAGAATTGTCAGAGAGCCTATTTTTATGAACGTTTTCCTATTCTACACTCAGACTCAGGTGACAAGGTTTCTTTTTCATTTATTAAGTCTTTCTCCTCTTACTCCTGCTGTCTGTTCAAACATGCTGATTTCCCCCTCTGCCAATCCTTCCATTTCTCCTAAATGTTCAAAATTGTTGTTTCAACAGATTAAGAGTTTGTGTGTTTCTGTGTCTTTAACCAGCTCTGTGTGCAGTAAGAACATCTCCTGGTCATCTTAACCACATGTTGCTCCATCATTGAACTCTCCTTTTCTCCCTCTGTGTAATAGCGTTGTTTGGGGACTCCTGGTGTTGGTCATGGGTACTGCAGCGATGGGTATATACTGCATGGGTTTGGTTTGGTTTGTTTTTTTCTATCACCACAAATACATGCCCACTGTAACCTCCAAAGTTTGCCACCTTCCTGACTAGGCATGGGACGATATGAACATTTTATGTCAAGATTATATAATAATAATAATAATAATAATAATAATAATAATAATAATTGAGGTTCACAATATTATCTCAATAATCATCAAATTAAAGCTTATATGGAATTACTTTACCTTTTTACACTTGTTTTGAAACAAATATTTTTATTATATCACAGATGGGACACGCACATTTTATATCATAAATAATAAGGAACCCCTACATAATAATACATTAAGAAAACAAGCAACTTTGTGCAAGTCTGATCTTTTACAAATAAAATTTCTTGCATTTTTAAACCAGGCTGTATTTTTCACTTCTCTACCATGATGGCGAGATGCAGCCTTTTTAAGTCACTCGTGAGGATATTCACGATTACCCCAATAATGGAAATTCACCGTGATCAACTTATTGTGTATTTTTATCTCGATAGAATCCTATATCGTCCCATCCCTATTTCTGACACGCGTACGTATTTAATTGAACCATCTCACTTAATTTTCACTCGGTGATCTACAACCTGGCAGCGTCAACCGCTGAGCAGCCCCTTCCATTCACCGCACTGAGTTTTGTTTTCGTTCTGGTGTGTAATCTCTCCACGCTTCACTGGCTTTATGTGACTCCTCTCATCCTTCTCCTGGTTCCTGTTTCCCTTTGCATTCACTCAGTGTTTGTGTGTGAGGTGTTTCACTGGTCCTGGTATTATGAACCGCCTGTACTCTCTCCTGGTGTTTGTTTACCAAGAGGAGAGACATTGATCATATTCATTCTTCCCCGTGACATGCATTTGGTTTGAGTTTGCCTGGTTAAATATTCAAAATATTAAATTGGCTTCTTACAAAATACCTCTCTTCTCTCTCCATCATTTTCTTCTTTCAGTGGACCGCATTGTGGGTCTGGATAAGGTGTCCATGTCCGACATGCCCGGTGCCTTCAAGACCCGCAAGGGCATGTTCCGCACAGTGGGCCAGCTGTACAAAGAGCAGCTGTCCTAAGCTCATGGCCACTTTGAGGAACACAAACCCCAACTTTGTTCGCTGCATCATCCCCAACCATGAGAAAAAGGTACCCGACAAATACTGGCCTCTATTGGGACGTTTCCACCGCGGGAACTTTCCCTAAGGTCCGAAAACCTCTTTAGAGGAACTCGGGAACTAGTTTCAACTAAAGGAACTATTATTAAATTATTACAGTTCATTTAGTTGACGCTTTTGTCCAAAGCAACTTACAATAAGGTACTAAATGTAGTTATTGTACTATAGTTCCAGGTGTTTAGTGCTTGTTAATGGTTCAGAAAGTTTAGTGGCTGAGTTTGACTGACTGTTGCTGATCCTGTGTGCTGATTGGTCAGACAAAGCTGTCGGCTTCCTGACTCATTTAAAAAGAGAGAGAAACGTTGTGCAGACGAGCTAAGAGCACGAGTGGACAAGCGGGAGTTGGGATTGTGGTGCGAGCGTGGTGGTAAAGAAAACAAAGCAAGTGAAGGAGAGAAACAAACTTTGGCTTGGTGTTTTTGGTCAAATTGCTGTAAACCACTGTGTCAAATTGAGCTGCTAATCAGCAAATGTTCCCCTTTCTCAGGCTGGTAAACTGGACCCTCACCTGGTTCTGGACCAGCTGAGGTGCAATGGTGTGCTGGAGGGGATTCGTATCTGCAGACAGGGCTTCCCCAACCGCATCGTCTTCCAGGAGTTCAGACAGAGGTAACAGAATAATAACACTGTTCCCACTATGTCTCGTTCTCTGGCAGGTATGTGTAAGAAAAAACTAAAATCCTATCATCTGCCCCTCTCTCCCAGGTATGAAATCCTCACTCCCAATTCCATCCCCAAGGGCTTCATGGATGGGAAGCAGGCCTGTGTGCTCATGGTAAGGCACTTGCACAATTCTAGTGCCACATTAATGAGTCCCTCAGCAGTGTGATTGATCAGTGCATCCCCTGTCCCCTCAGATCAAGAGCCTGGAGCTGGATCCTAACCTGTACCGGATCGGCCAGAGTAAAGTTTTCTTCAGAGCAGGAGTCCTCGCTCACCTGGAGGAGGAAAGGGACATGAAGATCACTGACATCATCATCAGTTTCCAGGCCTGGTGCAGAGGCTACGTGGCCCGCAAGTAAGACAATCAGCACATTCTGTGACTCTACTTCTACAGACCCTCTGGGGTCACATGGTAGAAGAAAAGAAACTTGATGTGTATAATTGTATTAAATAATTTTGAGAGCCATAAATATACAATGGCTTATACCATGCGCACAAATTGAGGTTTGTTTTGCTACCATGTGACCCCAGAGGGGCTCCATAGGATCCTGTTTAGTAGCTGCTGGAGAAAGATATTTGAGTGACATTTAAGCAAACTGAACACACTCGGACTTGGACAAGACTTTCTCCATCTCAGCCTTGATGTTGCCCAGTGCATTGGACTGTGTGGTATTATGAAGTGTCTAAGTGTCTAATATTGCTTTGTAGGGCTTTTTCCAAGAGACAGCAGCAGCTGACTGCCATGAAGGTGATCCAGAGGAACTGTGCCGCTTATCTTAAACTCAGGAACTGGCAGTGGTGGAGGCTCTTCACCAAGGTGACAACATCTTAGCCAACATTTAGTTTAATGTATACTTTCACAATCTAGAGTTCTCTTATTTTTTGGTTGTTTTTTTCTAACTCTCCTTATTTCTACCATTTTGTTCTCAGGTGAAGCCTCTGCTGCAAGTCAGCAGGCAGGAGGAGGAGATGCAGGCCAAGGATGATGAGCTGGTGAAGGTGAAGGAGAAGCATGTGTATGCTGAGCAGCAGCTCCAGGAGATGGAGGAAAAACAGCATCAGGTAAACCTTAAGAAAAACAACTGTCTCATGTAGAAGAAACATCCTGCCCTTCCATATAATACTTACTGGTGGAGGATGCTTGATTTCAGTTGTGATATTTAAGTCTTCTATTTGCATGTTTCCAGCTGAGTGCTGAAAAAATGGCCCTGCAGGAGCAGCTTCAGGCGGAAACGGAACTCTGTGCCGAGGCCGAGGAGATGAGGGCCCGTCTGGCTGCCAGGAAGCAGGAGCTGGAGGAAATCCTCCACGACCTGGAGGCCCGCGTGGAGGAGGAGGAAGAGCGTGCCGCTCAGCTCTCGTCTGAGAGGAAGAAGATGCAGCAAAATATTGGAGTAAGTTCACTCACTCTACACTCACTTATTTAAACATGTAAGCATGTTCTAGAATACTTACTGTTTGACTTCTGTAACCCGTCTGTCATTTCTCTGCTCACAGGACTTGGAGCAGCAGCTGGATGAGGAGGAAGGGGCCAGGCAGAAGCTTCAGCTGGAGAAGGTCACCTTGGAGGCCAAGATGAAGAAGATAGAAGATGATGTCATGGTGCTAGATGACCAGAACAACAAACTAAACAAGGTTAGGATTAACCTTTTCTGCTAATTTGCTCTGAAAAGGACAACCGTGCACCATCTCTGGGAATACTCATTGTTTATCTTTTATTCTTTGTGAATACAGGAGAAGAAGTTGATGGAGGAGAGGATCTCTGAGTTCACCACCAACCTGACGGAGGAGGAGGAGAAATCCAAGAGCCTGCAGAAGCTGAAGACCAAACATGAGGCCATGATCACAGACCTGGAGGGTAGGCAGACGACACGATGGGGACAAACGGTCACTTGCATGATTAGCCTTTATAGATCTCGCTGCTCTTAAACAGGACATGGTGTCATTACAGTTTTAACCTTAAAGCATCTTTTATGTTCCCTCCCAATAACCTCTTATTTGATTTTTATTTGATTTTTTTCTCAGACCGCCTGCGCAGGGAGGAGAAGCAGCGCCAGGAGCTGGAAAAGAACCGACGCAAGCTTGATGGTGACTTCAATGAGATACACGACCAGATTGCTGAGCTGCAGGCTCAGATCGCTGAGCTCCGTGCCCAACTAGCCAAGAAGGAAGAAGAGCTCCAGGCAGCTCTGGCCAGGTGTGTATGGGCCTCTACGGCTCATTGTTTATAGTAATTAGTATTGCAAGTTATTTTAATCAAATGAAAGACCCCCCCCCCCCCCCCCCCCCCTCCATTTACTCATTGTTGCTAACATATTCCTCCCTTAAGGATCGAGGAGGAGGCGGCGCAGAAGAACCTGGCCCAGAAAAAGATCCGTGAGATGGAGGCTCAGCTCTCCGAACTGCAGGAGGACCTGGAGCTGGAGAGGCAGGCCCGCACCAAGGCAGAGAAACACCGCAGGGACCTGGGAGAAGAGCTGGAGGCCCTTAAGACTGAGCTAGAGGACACTCTGGACTCCACCGCCACTCAGCAAGAACTCAGGTAGAACCTTCAAATAAGGCATTACATTAAAAGCCATACGGAGTGAGAACATATTCAAAAACAAGTAACCCCAACCAAACAAAATGGGAGTTACAATTGAATGTGTGAGGACAGTTCTTGGGAGGATATATGTAAGAGCAGCCACAAAGGTATTAACAGTAACCTATGGAAATACTTTGATGGGAAGTTAAGAATGAAATCCGTCCGGACTCTGTTGATAGTTTCAACATTTGTTAAAGGTTCAGTAACAGCTTTATGTTGGTGGAAATGTGGGATGACTGGATGTCATTGACACATCTTCTGGGACTGTCCAGTACAGCAGTGACTATAACAGAGGCGATTTGTGAAATTGCCATCCCAGTGGATCCTGTGTTTTTATTGGAGAACTACCCCAAAATGTAGCGGCCAAAGATATGGATCACATACTTCTGCTGATTGCTAGAAAAATTATACCTGATCTGCTTTTGCAAAGTTAATCGACTTAAGTGACAGAAACAAGTCTACACAATGGAATATATGACGGTAAAACTGCAAATAAAGATGGAATAAAACATTTAAAAAGATTGACTCCATTTATGTTGTACTTGACTGTCTAAATGCCAGGATGTGCACAGGTGTACTTGCAAAATGAAAGAAAGAACTCTGTTAGAGATACTGCTCTCGACACCGTTCCAGTTAAAGTAATTCCATGTTTAAATGTAATGTTTTAGGTTTGAGTCCGTTATACATCTTGACACAAGAGGATTAACTTCTGTTTCCCTACTCAGGAGCAAGCGTGAGACAGAGGTGACTCATCTTAAAAAGACTCTGGATGAAGATGCCAAGGTCCACGAGCATCAGCTGGTTGAGATAAGACAGAAACACAGCCAGGCCTTCGACGAGCTCAACGAGCAGCTGGAGCAGGCTAAGAGGGTAAATAATTTTCAGATCTCGTAGTTGTACAACCACTTTGATCTCTCTCTTTTTTGACTGCAGAATCTGTTAATGCTTGTCCTTCCCTGCAGAACAAAGTATCCATGGAGAAGGCCAAGCAGGCTATGGAGTCGGAGAGGAACGAGCTCGCCATCGAGATGCAGACACTGATGCAGGGTAAGGGAGACTCTGAGCACCGCAGGAAGAAGGCCGAAGGACTGGTCCAGGAGCTGCAGCTCAAATTCTCAGAGAGTGAGCGCCAGAGGCTGGAGCAGGCAGAGAAACTGGGAAAAAGTCAGGTACAACTCTTTGCTACACTTTGTCATTGTTATGAGGGTTTTCTTGTTCTTTTGTCAGAGCTGTTTGCAACTATTACATCGATGGTTACTGCTTTCTGTGTGTGCTCCTAATCACGTCTGTGGTCAGTAACAGATTACTTTTATGTGATAACATTGCCAAAAGCTAAATCTGAGTCCTTATGTACACTAGATGATGGTTTCTTTCTGTTCCGAGGTTCATTTGTTGTCTTGTGTCCGCAGGCTGAACTGGAGAATGTTAACACCCTGCTGAATGATGTGGAAGGCAAGTCTGTCAAGGCAACCAAAGACTGCTCTGCTGTGGAGTCCCAGCTGCAGGATATTCAGGTACGCAGACACGCATGCTGTTTACGCCCTCCTGTGTGTCATGTTCTTAAAACTAAATAAAACTTAAATTTCCTTCAAATGCCTCAAGCCACATGTCAATATATCTGGGGCTGCTGTACCCTCTTTTATCAATTGTGGTCAGAGTATTCATCCAGGGCACTCGAGACTAAAATAGTAAAAGTTAGATGAAGTCTCATCTATATCCTCCAAAAATGCTTATAAGGTCAGCTGTATTGTCTGGTCCGGTGTGCCGACAGACAGAGGAGCAGGAATAATTCACGTTATTTAATGATTAAATTATGCCGTGTATATCATCTGTGCCTGCTGTTTTAATGCTCGTGTCAAGGAATGAACATTTTATTTGTTTTTATAAATTGTAATGGGTTTCAAGACTTTGTAGACTTTCGAGAACCTTTGTAATTATTTTTAATTTCAGAACTTTCTTTTTTTTACGGGACATAAGTCTCTTGCATCACTGTAAAGGCCATTCTCATTGCATACACTGGAGGTTAAGAAACTCTGAACACACATTATTATTATTCACACTGAAGCTCAAACATCCAAATGAAGTAATAACAAGAAAGATGCATTTGAGTTGGGGGGGGGGGTTGAATGTGTCAGGTTGATTAGGAAAATTGCTTAAGTGTTGAGATATTGAAATCTTTGCTATGGCTTCATATAATTCAGCTTTACATGCCCATCTCTACAACAGGAGCTACTCCAGGAGGAGACACGCCAGAAACTGTCCCACAGCACACGCCTGCGCCAGCTGGAAGACGATCAGAACAACCTGAGAGAACAGCTGGAGGAGGAAGAAGAAGCCAAGAAAATTGTAGAGAAGCAGCTGCAAACAGTGCAGGCTCAGGTAAGAAGAAAGAACCATGAACATGTCCCTCAGACTGTCCACTGATGATTTGAGACATTTAGACCAGAAGCTTAGAAACCCTATTGTTTCCTCATGTGGGATATGGTCTGAAGCACAAGTCTACCTCACAGCATTGACTCCACCTCTCTCCTTATAGCTTCTTGAGATGAAGAAGAAGGTGGAGCAGGATGCAGGTTGTCTGGAGACTGCCGAGGAGGCGAAGAAGAGGTTTCAGAGGGACCTCGAAGGATCGACCCAGCGCCTGGAGGAGAAAAGTTCTGCCTACGAGAAGTTAGACAAAACCAAGACGCGTCTCCAGCAAGAGCTGGACGACCTGCTGGTGGACCAGGACCACCTCCGACAGATCGTCTCCAACCTGGAGAAGAAGCAGAAGAAGTTTGACCAGGTGAGAGTGTGAGAGTGTGTGTGACTCCTTTTCTTTAATCTTTATAGACTTGAATTCTTGGAATTAAGATCTAACTCTGTCATCCTGACTTTCTGTAGATGCTGGCGGAGGAGAAGAACATTTCTGCCCGCTACGCAGAGGAGCGCGACCGAGCTGAAGCCGAGGCCCGTGAGAAGGAGACCCGGGCGCTGGCTTTAACCCGTGAGCTGGACTCTCTGATGGACATCAAGGATGAAGTGGACCGCAACAACAAACTGCTGCGGGCTGAAATGGAGGACCTGGTATCCTCAAAGGACGACGTCGGCAAGAGTGTAAGTCTGGAAAATGTTTAAAAAATATATACATTTAGAGGTGTTTTCGAGTGTGGTCTGTTCATACCGCATCACAAATCCTCCTCCCTGTCCTGCAGGTCCACGAGCTGGAGAAGGCTAAACGTGCCATGGATCAGCAGCTGGAGGAGATGAAGACTCAGCTGGAGGAGCTGGAGGACGAGCTGCAGGGCACAGAGGACGCCAAGCTGCGTCTGGAGGTCAACATGCAGGCCATGAAGGCCCAGTATGAGAGAGACCTGTCAGGGCGTGATGAGATGGGCGAGGAGAAGAAGAGGGCTCTGGTCAAACAGGTACCAGTTGTGCAGCTCTATCCAGACCAGTATTCTTTTTTGTTCAAAAGTTTTGATAAAATTGCTCTTTTAGAAACGCAAGACATTATTACTACAGCGTACTAGGGCCAATGGAGGTTTGAAAAACGCTGGGAGGTGGTAATATCCCAAGAAATCTCAGAATTTCAGCGATTTTAAAGTGTAAATGTGTATTTACGAGAAAGAAATTAGGATATTCGCTGAGATTAAAGTAGTACATTTATGAGAAAAAGACTCCCAAATGTACACTGTGATGATGTTGATCCAACCTTGTGAAGTGATGTGGCTTAAACACGTTTTTCTTTCTGAGATTAAAGTCACAAATTTTATGGGGTTTTTTTTCTCGCAAATGTATGACTTTATACCAGCAAAGAAATATTTACGTTTTTTTCTCTGAATATTACCTCCCTCCCCTGTCTCCGGTTAGTCAGAGATAAATAAGGAAATGTCCTACACAGTGGTGCTTTTTGCAGCACATTAGTCCTGATTTTAGATCGTTGTAATAGACTGACATTTTTGAGTTTAGTTGAAATTATTGAAGGGTGTGGACATAAATGCTGCTTAGAGTGTGTAAGCATGCAAGTGCAGATTCTTGGTTGTGGGACATGGCTGAATCATTTGCATCCATCAGGTGCGGGAGATGGAGATGGAGCTGGAGGACGAGAGGAAACAGCGCTCTGCAGCTGTGGCCTCACGCAAGAAGCTGGAGCTGGACCTGAAGGAGCTGGAGGCAGGCATCGACATGGCCAACAAGAACCGTGACGAGGCCCTGAAACAGCTGAAGAAACTCCAAGTGAGTCACTTGTCAAAGTCTTGTCAATACAACCAAAAGTGCATGTCCACATTAACTCAAGTGTTTGAAAAGCAGCAAACACTTGAACACTTGTAGTTTCCTCCGACTCAGTTTGACTGACTGCTCTTGACTCCGCAGGCCCAGATGAAGGATCTCATCCGGGAGCTGGAGGATACTCGCATGTCCAGAGAGGAGATCCTCGCTCAGAGCAAGGAGACGGAGAAGAAGCTGAAGGGCATGGAGGCTGAGATGATCCAGATGCAGGAGGTCTGCATGCACGCCTCTCCCAGTGCTCTCTTTTATCCCCCTGCCTCTGTTGCATACTCAATCATCTTGCTCTTTTCTCATTTGTCCCTGTGCAGGAGCTGGCAGCTGCAGAGAGAGTGAAGAGACAGGCCCAGCAGGAGAGAGACGAACTGCAGGATGAGATTAACAACCAGGCCGGCAAGAAGTAAGACCTCTATTAAAACTCAAGTTAAATGGCAAAACTGTCAGTCGTGTGCATTGTCTGTTATTGACCGCTTTGTTTTCATCTCCTTCCCTCCCTTCATTCTCAGCGCTCAAGTTGTTGAGGAGAGGAGACGGCTGGAGGCTCGTATCGCTCAGCTGGAGGAAGAGCTGGAGGAAGAGCAGTGCAACACCGAGCTGACCAACGACAGGCTGAAGAAAGCAGTGCTGCAGGTCTGTGGACACGAGCTGCTCGTTGTTGTTTTTTGTGGTTGGATTTTAACTTGTGTAACTCAACATATCGATCAAACCAGTGAAGTGTCCCTGTCCAACTTTATTACATTTTTTAGACTGACCAGATGAATGTGGAGCTGATAGCAGAGCGCAGTACCTGCCAGCGTGTGGAAGGGGCTCGCTGCCAGCTGGAGCGTCAGAACAAGGAGCTGAAGCTGAAGCTGCAGGAGCTGGAGGGAACCGTCAAGTCCAAGTACAAGGCCAACCTGGCCGCCCTGGAGTCCAAGGTCTCTCAGCTGGAGGAGCAGCTGGACATGGAGACTAGGTGAAGCCCCAGCCATGGCATTTATTCTGCATTGCATGCATATATACTTATACTTGAGTGTTTCCATTTTATTTCACTACATTTCAGAGCGAGACCCCACTTAGTTTGACAGCTTTAGATACTTTTTAGATTATGATTTTACATGCAAAACATATAAACATATGATGCACTGCAACACATTACACTACCTGTTCATTATTTGATTACAATAATACTTAAATACTTAAATAACTTAAATACCGGGTGCCCCAGTAGCTCACCTGGTAGAGCAACCCACATACAAAGGCTGAGTCCTGTGGCCATTCTTCTGCACGTCACCCCCCCCCCCCTCTCCCCCTTTCCCAATCTTAAAACTTTACTATCATTAAAGGCATAAGTCCCAAAAATACTTTTAAATACTGAGCTCCACCTGAACCAGATGCAACAGTAAAATGCTTCTTCCACGTTGATGCATCACGTAAATGATATTAGATCTGCAGGCAGGTGTATCAGGGTCCATGGAGCATTTTTGTTTTGCAGTATTTCTACCTTTACGCAAGTAGAGGATCTAAAAGACTTCCTCCGCCACCAGGTTACACTCGCCCTACAGTATGTGACGTTGTGTTTTTGCTCTTGATTCAGGGAGAGGCAGGGTGCCACCAAGCTTGTGAGACGCAACGATAAGAAACTGAAGGAAGTCATCATGCAAGGGGAGGACGAGAGACGAAACGCGGCGCAGTACAAGGACCAGGTCAGAGGTTTTCCATCACCAAGCTGATGATCGTCGCATCATTGTAGCCTACATCTGGGTGAACGGATATCAGTATTCTTTTTGTACGTCTAACTTTAATCCGTGTCTAATTGCAGGTCGACAAGCTGAACTCTCGTATGAAGCATCTGAAGCGTCAGCTGGAGGAGACTGAGGAAGAGGCTCAGAGAGCCAACGCCAGCCGAAGGAAACTGCAGAGAGAGCTGGAGGACGCCACCGAGTCGGCAGACTCCATGACCCGTGAAGTCAGCACCCTCAAGAACAAGCTCAGGTGGGGAAAGCTTTCATTGTTATCCAGTATAATAAACAGATCTGTTGACAGTGTGGGAGATAAATTTGAATGTCTCATCAATTCAGGAAGGCGACTGAGATGGATCCTTATAGACTGAAGAAAGTGTATGCAAGAACTAAATGCAAGATGGTTCCCTTTGAAAACAGACCGAGATCGTTGTTTGCATGATCCTGTTTAAATCTATCTTAAATTAAAAAAAATATTTTGCAGAGCTAAGGCTTCTGTCTTTTCACGTTGTAAGCTTGTGATGACGTCACATTTGAAAAATGTCTTGTGTGTTTATTTATTTCAATTTCATTAACGCATGTTTTATCCATTTATGATACCATTTCAAAACGTTTATCAATTATTGTACTTCATTGACTTGCGTAACATTTTAGCCCAGGTTGTTCAGATTTTTTGGGTATGAAGCTTTTGAAGATGCCATCGTTGGTACTGGAGGAGTTCAAAGAGTTTAAAACATTTTTGTTTTAATTTGTTCTTTTTCTTTCCGTTTTAGGCGTGGCGACCTCCCCTTCACCATGCGCCGCACCGTTGCCCGCACTGGCATCGAAAGCGACGAGGAGAGTGAGGCCAAGAGCGAGACCCCTGAGTCCCCCAAGCCTGAGTGAACAGCCACAGTGCCACTCGA
The DNA here is from genome assembly GCF_900634415.1 of Cottoperca gobio. Lineage (NCBI taxonomy): Eukaryota > Metazoa > Chordata > Actinopteri > Perciformes > Bovichtidae > Cottoperca > Cottoperca gobio. The sequence goes on along the minus strand of NC_041362.1, from coordinate 17,831,505 downwards.
CTCCTTTAGACCTGCATCATAAATAGACCGATCCAAATTCACACATGAGCACACATTACTGTACCTACTGAACGGAGAGGAACACAACAATTAGAATGTTGTCGAAACTAGAGACAGGGATTCGACCGATTCCTCAAGTTTAGTCCTGTGACAGTCTGTTCTCTTTAACATTGACAATCTATGCATTCTTAACACACTTTCACACATACAGCAGCCAGTAAACTCGGACAATCACCATGCTGACAAACACACACACACACATTATTTTTGGGCCAAATCTTTCGTTTGCTTAATTTTTCATTCTCTGGGGGAAAAAAGCTATTTTTGTAAGGAAACATTCCAATTATGATAGTCCTGATTTAGGATCTATTTTTCTAATTGAAGAAAGAGAAAACAAAGAAAAGAAGTATACATAAATGAAGACCGATTACTGGAAGGGGACCAAAGTAATATCTCAATCTATAGAATTGTATTTTATGCAGAAGTTTTTATAATGGTTAAGAATGGAAGTGCTTCATGTTTATTATGCTCGCGCTCTCGCTTCAGTTTATAATGAAGGTTTATATGCGGAAATGTATTCTATCAATTTAGCTGCAGTTAGTACTCGTGACTACGCTTTTGGGCTTAATAATGTAATGCACATTTCTTGTGGACACATAAAATTGGAGGCAGATTTGAAGTAACTGACGCATACTGAAGGCATTTGAAGGCGACTGTGCTGAAATTTCTTAATTTTGCACTGAGATGGGGGGGAAACAAAAAACACTTAAGGCTTGACATTATAAACCACTGCATTTGCGTTTCATTGAAACATTGACGAGAAGCTTGGAAGTTTTGGAAAGACCGTGCACGTGCTCCTTTTAGTGAGTGCACAGACTGCCAACACACGCTAAGGCCTTAGATGCAGCTGAATTGTGGGCAGGGTTTGTTGGCTCTTTTTTCTGGACATGCATTAATTTTTACATTTCTCACGGTCAGTGTTTTTGTTTATGTTGAAGGTAGAGTTTAAAAGGGGTGGTGGGGTAGTCTTATTACTCACAGCACACACTGTATTCTCAGAGCACAGCTTGTTGAGGGAGGGGTAGCTGAGGTTGGTACAAAGCAAAGGTAGATTCAGGAGGTAGGGACGTACTTCATCGCTGTAACCTACGTACGTTGTGTCGGGATGCTAGAAGCCTCTCGCAGGCTGTGCTCGGGGGCTGCTTGCGGCTCACACTGCTGGGAAGTGAGAGGAATGTGTTGTTAAGAATAACAGCTCACAGATAAAAACGCACTTAAAAACAACAAAGGATATCCAAAAAAGAAAAACTTCTCTATTATTTTGTAATGTCTGTCTGTCTGCACCTCTGGGATGGAAACAATGTTGTGAAATGTTGGTATTATTGCAATTAAAGAGGCTTTCTAAACCGCTACATGTTGTCTACCTGTGTCTTTATCACACTTTAACAGATACTAGAACTAGAATTTGTGTCATATGGGTATTTAATACAATCAGTGGTGGAAACTACATTTACTCAAGCACTATACTTCAGCAGAGTTTTGAGGTACTTGAGTATTTCTAGTTTCTGCTACTTACTACTACTTTACAGGAATTCAGGGGATAATGTTGAAATTATTTGACTTTATAACATCTATATTTCTATCTATAGATGGATGTATATATTGAAAGAAATCATTATTGGTCCCCCCACACCACAGCACCCCGTTATCATCAATACCCAAACAGTTGAAACGGTTGACAGTTTTGAATACCTTGGAGTAACACTGAACAATAAACTTAGTTTCTCCCAACACACCACCGATATCTTCACAAGGAGCCAACAAAGATGATCAGTCATCCGTAAACTTAAAGGACTGCATGTCCCCCCCCTCTACTCCTACTACTGTACCAGAGCATGTACCAGCCCAAAACAAGTTGATTAAATTGGTAAAAAAAATATTAAACTCAGGTATGCCTTACAGGTTTCTACTTATACTCACTTGTCAACCCTCCCGTTTTTCCCGGGATTATCCTGTATTTTTAACCTTTCAAAATACAAAAAAAGGCCTAATTTAAAAAGTGTCCTCCGGTAAAGCAGGTGGCAGTATTATGTTTAACTTTAGCTGAAAAACGTTATCCGCCAGTAAACACAGAAGAAGAACACAGGAACAATAACACAGAAGAAGAAGACTAAAACATATGAGAGTCACAGTGAACGGGAGATAGATGGAGACGCAGTTGTACCTGCCAAACAAGTTAAAACTTTATGTAAGTACCTGAACAATGAGAGGAGACCTTCCCTTATTTATTAAAAGCAGAGTCGGGCAAACTCGTGCTTTTTGTAAAGTGTGCCATTCAGATGTTAGCATTCGCACACGGCGGAATAAGCGATGTTCACCAGCATGAAAAATCGTCCAAGCCAAGCACACCAAGAGGCACAAACACACACTGTCAATGACTTCATATGTGACAAGAACTGTGTCGGAGGCAGACCAAGTGACCAAAGCTGAGGGAAAGATGTCGATGCTTTGCGCCAAAAAATAATATAGCGTTCAGCTAGCTTTGAGGCAGGCAAAGTCTGCAACCTATGTTTACAACAAGTCCCTTGCAGATCATAGGGACTCCCACACTGAATAAAATGTATATAGGCCTATGCAATTAAAATACATACATCTTATAAACATGTCTGTACAAGTAATATATACTTTAAATAAACATATATTTCCTGAATGTGTATATACCCGTCCCTTAGGCCTTTACATTTACATTATATGGGTAGGGGCTGGGGGGCTGAGAGCTGTTAAGGTATGGGGGGCTGAGAGCTGTTAAGGTATGGGGGGCTGAGAGCTGTTAAGGTATGGGCGGAGTCCGCCAGAAAATGTCCCTTATTTTGAAATTCCAATGTTGACAGGTATGCTGTAAGGATGTGTATTACACACGAAAAAGATAACCCACATTGTATTAATATTTGTATAAAACATTTTGTACTATTTTGTAACTTTTTGTTTTGTAAATCTTATACTGTCTCCTACTTTGTTTTGCAACTGTTGCACAACAATTTCCCTCAGAATAAATAAAAATCTATCTTTCTATTTTATGAAGGTAAACGTCTCCTTAAGCTGTTTGGCTCTTTGTTTTTTAGTCTTTTTAATTGTTTGTGCATATGTATAGTGCCAGTGCACAGTTAACCACGCCGGACACAATGGTAAACCATCTGTGTATCCCGGACTTAATCATGCCGGTGGCAAAATAACCCTGTTTAGATATTAATTGCATCATCATCCAAATCTCTCTACAGTCCTTCCAATGCAAAGAAACTAGGAGGAAAATAAGCTAATTAACACTTAACACAAAGTACAGGTGTGGCTGATGGAAATGTCATTATTATTTTCAGGTACTTGGTTATAAACCAAATATTTGGTAATTAGTATTTTGATGAAAGATATGACATGACAGATCAGATTCAATTTCATAGCAATCCATCCAATAGATGTCCCGACATGTAATTAAAACCCCAAAAAAACTAGGGGTAAAGTGATGGAATCACCCAGGTCAGTAAGTAATATAAAACGACTACAAAGACACGCAAAGCAACTACAGAAAGACACAAAATAACAAAAAAACGAGCAAAATCACATCAAAAAGGGGAAAACAGACACAAAGAGACACCAAATTACTAAAAGACATATAAACCTGAAGTACATACAGTAGTTATAACGTGTAATGTCTTATATGAAATATATGGCATTCTATGAACACAGAATTCCAGAATGTTAACATTCCAGAGTGTAAAGTGATGTCATAAAAAGAATTCTCTCAAATACAAACCCCAACAGAGAACTGTTCATTCTGACCCTGGAGGAGAGAAGAGTGGAGATCAGAAGACAAATATACATTGAGCTGAAAGCAATGGAGATGAAGCACAGAACAACAGTCGCTCTGGAGACCCTGTAGAAGTGTAAAAGGGACAGAGAGGAGAGAGAACAATTGACAGAAAGAGCACTGAAAGAACACACAGAGAAGATGAGGAAAAAGGCTTCAGTGGCAACAGGTGATGCTCAAAAGACCCACTTGTAGTTTAAGTGCTCTGACAAAAGAGCAAAAGAGAGCCAAGCTCTGCTGAGCTCTGCCCTCTGATGGGAGTCAAAGTCCACCCAGAGAGCCTGCCCTTTCAAGTCAGCTGACATGAAAAAGGAAACTCTGCACAACAACTGGGTTGAAGAGTCAAAGATGGACAGTGTGCCTGCCAAAGACAACAGCTCCATCTATCTGCTCTTTGCTACAAAATCAAGCCCCAAATGTGAAGGCGTGTATCATAATACTTCCATTCCTCTGCACTGACCTTGTGTTTAACGAGTTAGTTTGTATTTAATTGTAAGTAAATTGTAATAAAACATTAATGTTCTTTTGTCTCCAGAAAAAACAATTCCCCGCTGTATGACTGTTATGCTGGAGGATTTGCTACACACAGAAACAGCATCCTTAAAGCCAATTTCTAATTCACTTAATTTGTTTTGTTTTACTATTTACTGTGGAACTGTGCTCATGGTGCCGCCTGCTCGGATAGTCTGCAATGGTTCAGCTGGGGATCAGACACTATATAAGCATGATGGCTACCTGCTCCTGTTCTCTTGCAGTAGACAAAGTCCTGTAGGGCCGATGAGAGAGGCTCACGGCTACACCACCCTGAAAACACCTGAGCTCCTCCCGTCTGTCATTTCCGCCTGGTGTGTACCTGGTGTGTATCTATCTTTGTACAGATAGTTGTGTATCTATCTTTGTATAGGTAGGTGTGTATCTATCTATGTATAGGTAGGTGTGTATCTATCTTTGTACAGGTAGGTGTGTATCTATGTATAGGTAGGTGTGTATCTATCTATGTATAGGTAGGTGTGTATCTATCTATATATAGTTAGGTGTGTATCTATCTTTGTATAGGTAAGTGTGTATCTATCTATGTATAGAAAGGTGTGTATATATCTATATATATGTAGGTGTGTATCTATCTTTGTAAAGGTAGGTGTGTATCTATCTTTGTAAAGGTAGGTGTGTATCTATCTTTGTATAGGTAAGTGTGTATATAACTATGTATAGTTAAGTGTGTATCTATCTTTGTATAGGTAGGTGTGTATCTATCTCTGTATAGGTAGGTGTGTATCTATCTCTGTATAGGTAGGTGTGTATCTATCTATGTACAGGTAGGTGTGTATCTATCTTTGTATAGCTAGGTGTGTATATATCTTTGTATAGGTAGGTGTGTATCTATCTATGTATAGGTAGGTGTTTATCTATGTACAGGTAGGTGTGTATCTATATATGTAAAGGTAGGTGTGTATCTATCTATGTACAGGTAGGTGTGTATCTATTTGTGTACAGGTGTGTATCTATCTATGTAAAGGTAGGTGTGTATCTATTTGTGTACAGGTGTGTATCTATCTATGTACAGGTAGGTGTGTATCTATCTATGTATAGGTAGGTGTGTATCTATCTATGTATAGGTAGGTGTTTATCTATCTATGTACAGGTAGGTGTGTATCTATCTATGTATAGGTAGGTGTGTATCTATCTATGTATAGGTAGGTGTTTATCTATCTATGTATAGGTAGGTGTGTATCTATCTATGTATAGGTAGGTGTTTATCTATCTATGTATAGGTAGGTGTGTATCTATCTATGTATAGGTAGGTGTGTATCTATCTATGTACAGGTAGGTGTGTATCTATCTATGTACAGGTAGGTGTGTATCTATCTATGTATAGGTAGGTGTGTATCTATATATGTATAGGTAGATGTGTATCTATCTATGTACAGGTAAGTGTGTATCTATCTATGTACAGGTAGGTGTGTATCTATCTATGTATAGGTAGATGTGTATCTATCTATGTACAGGTAGGTGTGTATCTATCTATGTATAGGTAGGTGTGTATCTATGTATAGGTATTTATGTATCTATCTATGTATAGGTAGGTGTGTATCTATCTATGTACAGGTATTTATGTATCTATCTATGTATAGGTAGGTGTGTATCTATCTATGTATAGGTATTTATGTATCTATCTATGTATAGGTAGGTGTGTATCTATTTTTTTATAGGTAGGTGTGTATCTATCTTTATATATGTAGTGTGTATCTATCTATGTATAGGTAGGTGTGTATCTATCTATGTATAGTTAAGTGTGTATCTATCTATGTATCGGAAAATGTGTATCTATCTTTGTATAGGTAGGTGTGTATCTATCTATGTACAGGTAGGTGTGTATCTATCTATGTATAGGTAGGTGTGTATCTATCTATGTATAGGTAAGTGTGTATATATCTTGTTATAGGTAGGTGTGTATATATCTTTGTATAAGTAGGTGTGTATTTATCTTTTTATAGGTAGGTGTGTATCTATCTTTGTATAGGTAGGTGTGTATCTATCTATGTACAGGTAGGTGTGTATCTATCTATGTATCGGAAAATGTGTATCTATCTTTGTATAGGTAGGTATGTATCTATCTATGTATAGGTAGGTGTGTATCTATCTATGTATAGGTAAGTGTGTATATATCTTGTTATAGGTAGGTGTGTATATATCTTTGTATAAGTAGGTGTGTATTTATCTTTTTATAGGTAGGTGTGTATCTATCTTTGTATAGGTAGGTGTGTATCTATCTTTGTATAGGTAGGTGTGTATCTATCTTTGTATAGGTAGGTGTGTATCTATCTATGTACAGGTAGGTGTGTATCTATCTATGTATAGGTAGGTGTGTATCTATCTATGTACAGGTAGGTGTGTATCTATCTATGTATAGGTAGGTGTGTATATATCTTGTTATAGGTAGGTGTGTATTTATCTTTTTATAGGTAGGTGTGTATATATCTTGTTATAGGTAGGTGTGTATCTATCTTTGTATAGGTAGGTGTGTATATATCTTTGTATAGGTAGGTGTGTATATATATTTGTATCGGAAAATGTGTATCTATCTTTGTATAGGTAGGTGTGTATATATCTTTGTATATGTAGGTGTGTATCTATCTTTGTATAGGTAGGTGTGTATATATCTTTGTATAGGTAGGTGTGTATATATATTTGTATCGGAAAATGTGTATCTATCTTTGTATAGGTAGGTGTGTATCTATTTTTGTATATGTAGGTGTGTATCTATCTTTGTATATGTAGTGTGTATCTATCTATGTATAGGTAGTTATGTATCTATCTATGTATAGGTAGGTGTATATCTATGTTTGTATAGGTAGGTGTGTATCTATCTATGTACAGGTAGGCGTGTATCTATCTTTGTATATGTAGTGTGTATCTATCTATGTATAGGTAGTTATGTATCTATCTATGTATAGGTAGGTGTGTATCTATCTTTGTATATGTAGTGTGTATCTATCTATGTATAGGTAGTTATGTATCTATCTATGTATAGGTAGGTGTGTATCTATGTATAGGTAGGTGTGTATCTATCTTTGTATAGGTAGGTGTGTATATATCTTTGTATAAGTAGGGATGTATATATCTTTTTATAGGTAGGTGTGTATCTATCTTTGTATAGGTAGGTGTGTATCTATCTTTGTATAGGTAGGTGTATATCTATCTATATATAGAAAGGTGTGTATCTATCTATGTATACGTAGGTGTGTATATATCTTGTTATAGGTATGTGTGTATATATCTTTGTATAAGTAGGTGTGTATTTATCTTTTTATAGGTAGGTGTGTATCTATTTTTGTATAGGTAGGTGTGTATCTATCTATGTATAGGTAGGTATGTATTTATATTTGTATAGGTAGGTGTATATCTATATTTGTATAGGTAGGTGTGTATCTACTTTTGTATAGGTAGGTGTGTATCTATTTATGTATAGGTAGGTGTGTATCTATCTATGTACAGGTAGGTGTGTATCTACTTTTGTATAGGTAGATGTGTATCTATCTATGTATAGGTAGGTGTGTATCTATCTATGTATAGGTAGGTGTGTATCTATCTATGTATAGGTAGGTGTGTATCTATCTATGTATAGGTAGGTATGTATCTATCTATGTATAGGTAAGTGTGTATATATCTTGTTATAGGTAGGTGTGTATCTATCTTTGTATAGGTAGGTGTGTATCTATCTATGTATAGGTAGGTATGTATCTATCTATGTATAGGTAGGTGTGTATCTATCTATGTATAGGTAAGTGTGTATATATCTTGTTATAGGTAGGTGTGTATATATCTTTGTATAAGTAGGTGTGTATTTATCTTTTTATAGGTAGGTGTGTATCTATCTTTGTATAGGTAGGTGTGTATCTATCTTTGTATAGGTAGGTGTGTATCTATCTTTGTATAGGTAGGTGTGTATCTATCTATGTACAGGTAGGTGTGTATCTATCTATGTATAGGTAGGTGTGTATCTATCTATGTACAGGTAGGTGTGTATCTATCTATGTATCGGAAAATGTGTATCTATCTTTGTATAGGTAGGTATGTATCTATCTATGTATAGGTAGGTGTGTATCTATCTATGTATAGGTAAGTGTGTATATATCTTGTTATAGGTAGGTGTGTATATATCTTTGTATAAGTAGGTGTGTATTTATCTTTTTATAGGTAGGTGTGTATCTATCTTTGTATAGGTAGGTGTGTATCTATCTTTGTATAGGTAGGTGTGTATCTATCTTTGTATAGGTAGGTGTGTATCTATCTATGTACAGGTAGGTGTGTATCTATCTATGTATAGGTAGGTGTGTATCTATCTATGTACAGGTAGGTGTGTATCTATCTATGTATAGGTAGGTGTGTATATATCTTGTTATAGGTAGGTGTGTATATATCTTGTTATAGGTAGGTGTGTATCTATCTTTGTATAGGTAGGTGTGTATATATCTTTGTATAGGTAGGTGTGTATATATATTTGTATCGGAAAATGTGTATCTATCTTTGTATAGGTAGGTGTGTATATATCTTTGTATATGTAGGTGTGTATCTATCTTTGTATAGGTAGTTGTGTATATATCTTTGTATAGGTAGGTGTGTATATATATTTGTATCGGAAAATGTGTATCTATCTTTGTATAGGTAGGTGTGTATCTATTTTTGTATATGTAGGTGTGTATCTATCTTTGTATATGTAGTGTGTATCTATCTATGTATAGGTAGTTATGTATCTATCTATGTATAGGTAGGTGTGTATCTATCTTTGTATATGTAGTGTGTATCTATCTATGTATAGGTAGTTATGTATCTATCTATGTATAGGTAGGTGTGTATCTATGTATAGGTAGGTGTGTATCTATCTTTGTATAGGTAGGTGTGTATATATCTTTGTATAAGTAGGGATGTATCTATCTTTGTATAGGTAGGTGTGTATCTATCTTTGTATAGGTAGGTGTATATCTATCTATATATAGAAAGGTGTGTATCTATCTATGTATACGTAGGTGTGTATATATCTTGTTATAGGTATGTGTGTATATATCTTTGTATAAGTAGGTGTGTATTTATCTTTTTATAGGTAGGTGTGTATCTATTTTTGTATAGGTAGGTGTGTATCTATCTATGTATAGGTAGGTATGTATTTATATTTGTATAGGTAGGTGTATATCTATATTTGTATAGGTAGGTGTGTATCTACTTTTGTATAGGTAGGTGTGTATCTATTTATGTATAGGTAGGTGTGTATCTATCTATGTACAGGTAGGTGTGTATCTACTTTTGTATAGGTAGATGTGTATCTATCTATGTATAGGTAGGTGTGTATCTATCTATGTATAGGTAGGTGTGTATCTATCTATGTATAGGTAGGTGTGTATCTATCTATGTACAGGTAGGTGTGTATCTATCTATGTACAGGTAGGTGTGTATCTATCTATGTATAGGTAGGTTGTGTATCTATCTATGTACAGGTAGGTGTGTATCTATCTATGTATAGGTATTTATGTATCTATCTATGTATAGGTAGGTGTGTATCTATTTTTTTATAGGTAGGTGTGTATCTATCTTTATATATGTAGTGTGTATCTATCTATGTATAGGTAGGTGTGTATCTATCTAGTATAGGTAAGTGTGTATCTATCTATGTATCGGAAAATGTGTATCTATCTTTGTATAGGTAGGTGTATATCTATGTTTGTATAGGTAGGTGTGTATCTATCTATGTACAGGTAGGTGTGTATCTATCTATGTATAGGTAGGTGTGTATATATCTTTGTATAAGTAGGTGTGTATCTATTTTTGTATAGGTAGGTGTGTATCTATCTTTGTATAAGTAGGTGTGTATCTATTTTTTATAGGTGGGTGTGTATCTATCTTTGTATATGTAGTGTGTATCTATCTATGTATAGGTAGTTATGTATCTATCTATGTATTGGTATGTGTGTATCTATCTATGTATAGGTAGGTGTGTATTTATATTTGTATAGGTAGGTGTGTATCTATCCATGTACAGGTAGGTGTGTATCTATCTTTGTATAGGTAGGTGTGTATCTATCTATGTACAGGTAGGTGTGTATCTACTTTTGTATAGGTAGATGTGTATCTATCTATGTATAGGTAGATGTGTATCTATCTATGTATAGGTAGGTGTGTATCTATCTATGTATAGGTAGGTGTGTATCTATCTATGTATAGGTAGGTGTGTATCTATGTATGTACAGGTAGGTGTGTATCTATCTATGTATAGGTAGGTGTGCATCTATCTATGTATAGGTAGGTGTGTATCTATCTATGTACAGGTAGGTGTGTATCTATCTATGTATAGGTAGGTGTGTATCTATCTATGTATAGGTAGGTGTGTATCTATCTATGTATAGGTAGGTGTGTATCTATCTATGTACAGGTAGGTGTGTATCTATCTATGTATAGGTAGGTGTGTATCTATCTATGTATAGGTAGGTGTGTATCTATCTATGTCAGGTAGGGTGTGTATCTATCTATGTTACAGGATAGTGTGTATCTATCTATGTATAGGTAGGTGTGGTATCTATCTATGGTACAGGTAGGTGTGTATCTATCTATGTATAGGTAGGTGTGTATCTATCTATGTATAGGTAGGTGTGTATCTATCTATGTACAGGTAGGTGTGTATCTATCTATGTATAGGTAGGTGTGTATCTATCTATGTACAGGTAGGTGTGTATCTATCTATGTACAGGTAGGTGTGTATCTATCTATGTATAGGTAGGTGTGTATCTATCTATGTACAGGTAGGTGTGTATCTATATTTGTATAGGTAGGTGTGTATCTATCTATGTACATTAGGTGTGTATCTATATTTGTACAGGTAGGTGTGTATCTATATTTGTATAGGTAGGTGTGTATCTATCGATGTATAGGTAGGTGTGTATCTATCTATGTACAGGTAGGTGTGTATCTATCTATGTACAGGTAGGTGTGTATCTATATTTGTATAGGTAGGTGTGTATCTATCTATGTACAGGTAAGTGTGTATCTATCTATGTACAGGTAGTTGTGTATCTATCTATGTATAGGTAGGTGTGTATCTATCTATGTACAGGTAGGTGTGTATCTATCTATGTAAAGGTCTTTGTGTATCTATTTGTGTACAGGTGTGTATCTATCTATGTATAGGTAGGTGTGTATCTATCGATGTACAGGTAGGTGTGTATCTATATATGTATAGGTAGGTGTGTATCTATCTATATATAGGTAGGTGTGTATCTATCTTTTATAGGTAGGGTTTGTATCTATCTTTGTATAGGTAGTGTGTATCTATCTATGTATAGGTAGGTGTGTATCTATTTTTATAGTAGTTTGTATCTATCTTTGTATAGGTAGTGTGTATCTATCTATGTATAGGTAGTGTGTATCTATCTATTGTATAGGTAGGTGTGTATCTATCTGTATAGGTAGGTGTGTATATATATGTATAGGTAGGTGTGTATCTATCTATATATAGTTAGGTGTATATCTATCTGATATATATGTAGGTGTGTATCTATCTTTTGTATAGGTAGGTGTGTATCTATTTTTGTATAGGTATGTGTGTATCTATCTATGTATAGGTAGTTATGTATCTATCTATATATAGTTAGGTGTATATCTAACTATATATATGTAGGTGTGTATCTATCTTTGTATAGGTAGGTGTGTATCTATATATGTATTGGTAGGTGTGTATCTATTTTGTATAGGTAGGTGTGTATCTATTGTTGTATAGGTAGGTGTGTATCTATTGTGTATAGGTAGTTATGTATCTATCTATAATATAGTAGGTGGTATATCTATCTCTATATATGTAGGTGTGTATCTATCTTTGTATAGGTAGTGTGTTTCTATCTATGTATAGGTAGGTGTGTATATATCTTTGTATAGGTAGTGTGTATCTATCTATGTATAGGTAGGTATGTATCTATCTTTGTACAGGTAGGTTTGTATATATCTATATATAGGTAGGTGTTTATATATCTTTGTATAGGTAGGTGTTTATCTATCTTTGTATAGGTAGGTGTTTATCTATCTTTGTATAGGTAGGTATGTATCTATCTTTGTATAGGTAGGTGTTTATCTATCTTTGTATAGGTAGGTATGTATCTATCTATGTGTAGGTAGTGTGTATCTATCTTTGTATAGGTAATGTGTATCTATCTATGTGTAGATAGTTGTGTATCTATCTATATATAGGTAGGTGTGTATCTATATTTGTATAGGTAGGTGTGTATCTACCTATCTATAGTTAGTTATGAATCTATCTTTGTATAGGTAGGTGTGTATCTATCTATGTATAGGTAGGTGTGTATATATCTATGTATAGGTAGGTGTGTATCTATCTTTGTATAGGTAGGTGTGTATCTATCTATGTATAGGTAGTGTGTATCTATCTATGTGTAGGTAGGTGTGTATCTATCTATGTGTAGGTAGGTGTGTATCTATCTTTGTATAGGTAGGTGTGTATCTATCTTTGTATAGGTAGGTGTGTATCTATCTATGTGTAGGTAGGTGTGTATCTATCTATGTGTAGTAGGTGTGGTATCTATCTTTGTATAGGTAGGTGTGTATCTATCTATGTATAGGTAGTGTGTATCTATCTATGTGTAGGTAGGTGTGTATCTATCTATGTGTAGGTAGGTGTGTATCTATCTTTGTATAGTAGGTGTGTATCTATCTATGTATTGGTGTGGTATCTATCTATGTGTAGGTAGGTGTGTATCTATCTTGTGTAGGTAGGTGTGTATCTATCTTGTATAGGGAGGTGTGTATCTATCTATGCATAGGTAGGTGTGTATCTATCTATGTGTAGGTAGGTGTGTATCTATCTTTGTATAGGTAGGTGTGGTATCTATCTTTGTATAGGTAGGTGTGTATCTATCTATGTGTAGGTAGGTGTGTATCTATCTTTGTATAGGTAGGTGTGTATCTATCTATGTGTAGGTAGGTGTGTTCTATCTAGTACAGGTAGGTGTAGCTATCTATGGTAGGTAGGTGTGTATCTATCTTGTTAGGTAGTGTGTATCTATCTTGTAGTAGGTAGGTGTGTATCTATCTATGTGTAGGTAGGTGTGTATCTATCTTTGTATAGGTAGGTGTGTATCTATCTTTGTATAGGTAGTGTGTATCTATCTATGTGTAGGTAGGTGTGTATCTATCTATGTGTAGGTAGGTGTGTATCTATCTATGTATAGGTAGGTGTGTATCTATCTCTTTATAGTGTAATAGCAATTTAAATGTCTACTGTTTTAATTATATAAGTTTCCTATGTTAAACAAGCCAACTGCCATTTGATGCTAACATAGGAGTGCCGGTCAGATCAAACCAGGGCCAACTGCCATTTCATGTTAATACAAGACAGACGCATCCTGATTAGACTTAACTAACAAAAGACAGGACACAGCCAAATCCTGATCAAACTGTTTAACATACTGAGACAGAATATTGAGTGTATCACCCAATATTCTGTTTTACATAACTATTACCTTACAAGCATAAAAGGGCAGTTTGGCTCGGCCCCCCTGTGGTTTTTTCATCACCTTGTCTCCAACCAAATTGTATAAAATGCCTATGTGTCTTCTTCTAACGTGTGCCCTTCCATAGACTACTCTGTATTCTGTGAAACTGGTGCCAATTTGTGGCCACAAATAAATGCACAAAGACAACTCTGTCTCTATCACCATTTATTTGATTTTATATACATCTCTCCAGAGTAAAGCAGGAAAACTTCCACAACAATAGGTAGATGTGTATCTATCTTTTTATAGGTCGGTGTGTATCTATATTTGTGTAGGTAGGTGTGTATATATCTTTATATAGGTAGGTGTGTATATATCTTTGTATAGGTAGGTTTGTATATTTCTATATATAGGTAGGTGTCTATCTATCTTTGTATAGGTAGGTGTGTATCTATATTTGTATAGGTAGTGTGTATCTATCTATATATAGGTAGGTGTATATCTATCTTTGTATAGGTAGGTGTGTATCTATCTTTATATAGGTAGGTGTGTATCTTTCTCTGTATAAGTAGGTGTGTATCTATCTCTGTATATTTAGGTGTGTTTCTATCTTTATATAGGTAGGTGTGTATCTTTCTCTGTATAAGTAGGTGTGTATCTATCTTTATATAGGTAGGTGTGTATCTATGTACAGGTAGGTGTGTATCTTTCTCTGTATACGTAGGTGTGTATCTATCTTTGTATAGGTAGGTGTGTATCTATCAATGTATAGGTAGGTACGTAGGCCTATAAAAAGGAGATATATATGTATTTATATGTATATATAAGTATATGTATATATATACATATACTTATATGTATATTTGTATATAAATATATATATTTATATATGTATATACATATGCATATATATATATATACTTGACTATTTATGTTTTGTTCTATATATCACTTGTCCCTGGGCCTGATTTTGGATTTTCAAACTTGCTATGTTTTGAATTTAATATTAACCTCATTATAATTGTATGTGCAAATTATAGATAAACGGCCATTTTAATTAAATGTGTCATGTGTTGTAAGATATATTAGTATTTCATGTATTTTTTATAAAAAGAACACCTGTCCCTTGGGGTCCCTGTCATTTCCATCACACCATGCAAAATGGAAATTTGGTGAGTTTTTTAAAAAGTTTTTAAACTTGAAAAAACGTGAAAAAAATGTATGTTAAATTAAATGTCATTTCCAACACATGCAGTCATTTCCAGTTACACAATGTCATCCCCATCACAACACATATTTAAACTAAAAATGCATACAAATTGACATAATCACATTAAAAATGTTTTGTAGTTTGGAAAATTGTGCAGTTATAAGTACCATTAATTAATATTTTTTGAAAACACAAGGTATATTAAATACTTTTTCTTTTAAAACAACTTTTTGTGGTTTGATGGAAATTTTGAAAATAAAATAAATTACAATAAAATTGTATATTATTTAAAGAAATTCAGCATAGCCACTATCAGGAAGTTTTAATTCACAGGATGTAGAAATATAAACATATTGAAACATTTCTCTAAATACATTTAATTTTTTCTCAAAAGTTCCAGACCAAAATGCTTCGTAGTTGAAGAATCACCCATTTATGTTTCTGGTACTTAATTAAGTGGTGCCCTTTTCTTACTGACATTACGGTCTGCTGTTTAACCAATCAGAAACCATCAGCTTAAAGGTGGGCGGGGCTTTCTACTTCCGTGTCATTAAACAGGAACCGGCTGGTTTAAGTTTTCAACGAGACGCTCACTTATCATTTTTAATATCGCAGCACAAAACTCCTGTGACGAGTGAAGTTCAGGTGTGTCTGTGCTCTGGTTGTTACAGTCTGTCAGAAGGATTTACGCTGACATTTACCTTCGTTGGTGTTATTTTTCGAGCCCTCCACGGAGAGAAAACTTGACTGCGACAATAGTAAGGCGCAGAGCCGATGTCCTGTCAGAGAAGAAGAAGTGCACCTTTTTATTCACACAGGTGCCCTGCCAGGCAAGCTGCTTGTGATTTATTAACCGTGTCCTTCGTGTGTTTATTAAACACTTTTGAAAATTGCAAGGAATATGCTATTTGCTCACCTATGTCGTCTCCCTAAACTGCAGAACATTTGAGGAGGTTAAGCTGCAGAAGAACACACCTGAACTTTAATGTATGGTCAAATGAGGTTGGTTTTATTAGGATGTTAGGTAATGGACTATGTCTGCTGACCATTTCCCAACTGTTTTCCTTTGTGTACCTCTTTAGTTGCAGCCGAATTAGAGCTGCAACAATAAATCGACTTGTCGATCGGCAGAAAGATAATCACCAATTATTTTGAAAATCATTTAATTGTGAGTCATTTTTCGTGCAAACATGTCAGAAAATTCCCTTTTCAGCCTCTCAAATATAGAGATGTTTATCATATTAAAGTGAATATTTTTGGACTGACAAAACAAGACATTTAAAGACTTTAAGAAACTGGGATGGACATTTTTCACTATTTTCTGACATTTTATATACACACACACACACACACACACACACACACACACACACACACACACACACACACACACACACACACACACACACACACACGCCATCTGTTCACATGTACACTCACGTGAAAAACATGCAGCAGAGTGACATGCCCACGATCATCCTAATAAGTAGCATAACGATCTTTGGTCAGTAAATGAGTAACTGTGTGTCGGGTGGTTGCAAATAGGAATTGTGTATATTTAGCCAGCTGTGTGTGTAATCATCCTTAGTCTGATACAGACAGCAGGACCTGACTGACCTATCACTGAAAGGACACGTCTCATTTTTTTCTTCACTTTTTAGGTGTAGAGACGTTTCAGAGTGGCCCGCAGCAGATTAACAAAATCAGAAGAAGAAACTTGAAGATTTTGTGTGTTGAAAAAACTGAAGAACGATGGAACTGTCCCTGGTAAGTTTTCTATCCAAAGAAATTATGTCCACTCTTGTTCACCAGATTCGGGTCAACTTTTTATCCTTTTTCGTTTTAGCAAAATGATCAGGGGGAAGGCTGCCGGGTAGCTTAGTTTATGGAGGTAAACTGTGTTATTTCATCACAGCTCAATACTACAACAAGCGTGGACATGAGGTCATTTTCAGTGTCTAGCACAGTGTATGCACGCTGTGAAAATAATCATAAAAATTCATTTAAAACTCAAACCTTATTGCTTAACCTGTATGCTAAATATATTTTCCTGATTGTAAAAGTTTTGAAAGATTATTTTATTGAAACCAAAAAAAAATGTGTGTAAAAAGCAAATGTATATCATGAACAAAACAATTTAGTTAACACCCTTAAATAGTCATTAATTGAGGAATGTCTGTAGTTTTAGCTTCATTTATTTTGAATTATATAATGAGAAAACATAGCATTACCACTGCAACATTTAAATGTACTATGACTAATGTTACATAATTACTATAAGTGATAAAAGTGCTGAATGTCACACAATGCTAAAGTTATGAATCAAATGTTATTTTCTGCCATAATAATAATAATATTATTCTAATAATTATTCTGTCTGTCTTCCCTCGTTCCCTCCCTAATTTCTCTTCTCCCACTTCTTTAACTTCTTCTCTGCTTCTATCTCCCCCTCAGGCTCACCCCGCTATCAAAGCCTTCATGTGTGGCTCAGTCAGTGGGACCTGCTCCACGCTGCTCTTCCAGCCTCTCGACCTGGTCAAGACCCGTCTGCAGACTTTGCAGAGCAGCAGGCAGCCTGGGTCAGTCTGTGCACATACACATACACACACCCACACACACCCACACACACATGCACAGTGATCAGTATCACTTACCTGTGACTGACCCAGGCTGCCTGCTGCTCTGCGTCACATGTTTTCTTGATCTCTAAAAACTGTTATATTGAACACAATGGAATATGTAACCTCAGTTAAACCGCATATCGCACATGCAGCACGTGGAAAGCAGTATGCATTATTTCCCATTGATCACCTTTCCGTCCGCTCATCTGAATGTTCCTCTTTCAGTTCGGGCAGAGTGGGGATGATGACGGTGCTCCTCAGCGTGGTGCGGACAGAGAGGCTGCTGGGACTGTGGAAGGGAGTTTCACCGGTAAGAATATCTTTATTCTGTTTTTTCTCGGCCCTGTCTTATTGAAAGTCTTCTGTGAAAATATGTTCACAATTCAGATTGTCCTTTTTCTGACCCTGCCCTCTCATCCATCTGCTCCTCCAGTCTTTTGCTCGGGCCATCCCAGGGGTGGGGATCTACTTCAGCACCTACTACTCTCTGAAGCAGCACTTCTTCCAGGACGGCCGCCCGGGGGCCCTGGACGCTGTGCTGCTGGGAGGTGGGGCCCGGTCGGTGGCAGGGGTCTTCATGCTGCCAGTCACTGTCATCAAGACGCGCTTTGAAGTAAGTACAGGTGTGTGTGTGTGTGTGTGTGTGTGTGTGTGTGTGTGTGTGTGTGTGTGTGTGTGTGTGTGTGTGTGTGTGTGTGTGTGTGTGTGTGTGTGTGTGTGTGTGTGTGTGTGTGTGTGTGTGTGTGTGTGTGTGTGTGTGTGTGTGTGTGTGTGTGAAGCATAATGAGAAGAGTGTGAACAAAGACACACAGTTGGTTGGGTAATAAATACATTTTGCCCTGAATGCCTCCATACTATGACTTCAAGCAATACTTCACCCCCAAAATAATAATTTATATATCAAATACTCACCCAGTGTTACATTGAATTCTTGAAGAAAACTTATTTTTTCTCGCATGCCTCCGCGGTGATCGAAGAATCACAAAACAGATTTTGTTTTTGATGAATTGAAGTAATTGGGGGCCCTATTTAAACAACAGCAAAAATATATCAATCAAACGTTTACAAAGTTGTGCATTCGACCTAGTCCTATTTTTGGCAAATTCTCTTTTTTATTAATATATTTATTGGGAATTTACAAAGTGCAAAATATGAAAGTGCGTCAGAATTATCAGCACATTCCCTTTTTTGATCATAAAAATGAACAAAAATAAGTTTGTAGATCAATCATTAGGCTCTAAAGTCTATATGAGATTACGACGGCTGCAGAGGATGTGAAGAAGAGTCCTGTTTGACTTTTATCCAAGACTTTTCTGCTCACTTGCTACTTCGTTTTCACACACTCAGAATTGCAACATGTAATGTTCAGGTGTTATTGTCTGACACGGTACAAATCAGTACAAAGAATATAAACCAGACAAACATCAAAAGGGCATGTAAATGTGTTCAGTAGTTTTGTGTGTTGTCTGTATTTAGAGAAGTGTGTTACATGTGTATTAAACTAAATGTGTGTGTTTTCAGTGTGGCAGATACAGTTATGGGAGTGTGACCGGGGCTCTGCGCAGCGTGTGTCGGACTGAAGGCCCTGCAGCTCTGTTCTCCGGCCTGATGGCCACTCTCCTCAGAGACGTTCCTTTCTCTGGTATCTACGTCATGTTCTACAGCCAGTCCAAGGCCTTGTTACCACAAGGTAAGCAGAGACGCAGAGGTCACTCGGTAACAACCAGCATCATGTCATTATAAAAGGCATTTGTTTTTAACATTCCTACCTTTTTATCTTCTTTCAAGAAATCCGCACGTCTCCTTCCGCCCCCCTGGCTAACTTCGGCTGTGGGATCCTGGCGGGTGTATTTGCCTCCTTGGTCACGCAGCCTGCTGATGTCGTTAAAACACACGTCCAAGTGAATCCACAGCTGAGGACCGCAGAGGCTATCAGATACATCTACACGGTAACTATGTCACTCCTCGTCTGCTTCCTTTTATTATTTATTATCTCGCTGTTTGGGATGTCGAGGAGAGCATTATGCTGCGTTCCAGTCAAAGTCGGAGGGCAGATTTTTCCCAGTTGAAATGTCCAACTTCAGACCTCCATGCGTTCCAGGTGCACAGCGCCAAATTTGAACAAAAAACATGGCTGACTGTGACAAACTAATGTTTCTTTGGCAAGTGTACACATAATTGAACTCCCAGCAGTACAGCCTCCTTGCATATATAAATGAAACGGAGGAGGAAAAAGAACGCATGAGGTAACATACGTTTTATTTTACAGCACTTTTATACTTGGAAACTTATCTAAATATTATAAACATATTTAAATTAAATACAGACAAATATACTTTAAGTTGATGGTTTACCATTTACAATGTGCGCTGCCATTGTTGTGTGACTGCAGACAACTTGCTTCATGAAGTCGGAGTAGATGTTTCTGACTCTGTAAGTATGAACTCCGACTTTGAGCGGAGTTCCATTTGACTTTTTATAGTAGGATGTCGGAAATCATTGAGTTCCGAGTTGACTGGAACGCAGCATTAGTTGCATTTGGGGAAATCCTGTGTTTTAACTGTACAGGCATAGCTGCATGATACTATTCATATCTGACAGCTATCCTCATTCTTCCATCTTGTTCTCTCTCTCAGGAACACAGACTGCAGGGGTTCTTCAGAGGGGCAGTTCCACGGGCACTGAGGAGGACCATGATGGCCGCCATGGCATGGACCGTGTATGAACAGATGATGGCCCGTTTTGGACTGAAGTCCTGAAGAGGAAAGTTGATGAGAAGCTTGTGAAAGAAAGAAAGAAAGCAGAGCTAAAAGTAAAGTCACAGTGAAGACAGTAATGTGAACAGGAAGTGGAGATGCGTCTGATGGTGTTTTGCACGAGTTTAAGACTTTGAATGACTTAAAATATTTCACAGCAACAAGAGCTGCAGAATGGTGAATAACAACAGTGTACAATTGTTTTCTTGTTTTTGTTTTTTTACCTCTTTTGGACAGTGTAGAAATGGGGGAATGAGAAAGAGAGAGGGGTATGACAACGGGGGCATCAAAGGTCCAGAGGCTGCAATCAAAGCCTGGACGTTGAGCTGTAACCACTCTGCTAAGGCGGTGTAAACTAGGTGTTTAAATTACTAACACGCACAGTACGAGAGACATGAGGAGACTTTGCTCCTTGAAATTTGCTTTACTGGCTTATGGCTGAAGTTCTTTTGGCCGGTGCTTCGTACCTCTGAAAAATATATTTCTAAATAACCCAGGCATGCTCATATGATCTGTATTGCACATTAAGTTGTAAAAACATTCAGCTCTTTTCTGAGTGAGTATTTGGACGTTTTAGCCTCAGTGGGAAATCCTGCCTGGTCTTTCATAGTTGTGATCTCTACAAAACTGCAGTGACGTAATCCATCATTACTCAAGACAGTGTCCCAGATACAGCTGTAATGCACTTTAACCTCCTGTTCTGTCTCTGCTTAAAACCTGGAGAGGCTCTTAAATGCCTCTCCAATAACAGTGTTATTTATATTCTGACTATTTTTTTGTAAAACAAATATGTGCTTGTGGTATTTACTGCCTTTTTTTTTAAATTGTATGATTTTTGTCTGAAGTGTACTTTAATGCAAAGATGTTTACCATTGTTCTACCTTTAAAAAAAAAAAAAAAAAGTATATTTAGGAACATAAAGCTCTGTACAATAAATCTGTGGATCATGAATCTGGTTGTATCCATGTTATCAGTGTAACGTGCTGACATTAGTGCGTGAAGCCTGGTCGACCTGTAGCGCAGATATGGACGCTGAGGCTCTTGACATACTGAATTCCTTTGCAGGGGTCACTGTGACATGGCAGATTTAACATTCAGGTTATTTTAATCCAGCGTTTGTCTGTGTCCATGTGTGCAGAGCCAGATATATATTTGTTGTTATCTTTATTTATTGGTCAGATATTCAATTATTTACATAATTAAAAGGAACAATACCAGAATGCATTATCACTTCCTTTTAAAAAATAAAAGTTCTCTCCTAAGTATCTGAACTGACAGACTTTTCTCATTAATTGGACAGGTTTTAAACCAATGTCTAACTCTATGGTATAAAACTGTCACTAGCAAGAGATTAGAAAGACATATTGCTCAGCATGTTGCAGCAGACTGTCAGATCATAAAGGCCAAAGACTTCTCACAGACAGCGAGATAAGCAGCAAAGGGGAGTGACGACATGATATCAAACAGAAATAAGGACAAGGAGGTTATGATCGTCAGGCTAGAGTAAGATATTAATTTAAGTGCGAGCTATGTGCTGAAATAATTAAGTTAATCAAAGATCATACATGAACCTCTATTATAAAAAAATAGAAAGTTTTGGATCAATAATTTGTCTTAAACTTCATATGACAGTATTCATCTCTTCTGTGCCACATTTTAACAAGCTGTAAACCACTGTGTGTCACATCTGATAACTTCTTTCAGTGTTGACTGGCAAGACATTGAATGTAGGATTTGACACAGTGTGTGAATTTGTGACAATTATGGACCATAGTTCGAAAGGCGGAATATAAAATTGCCGGCAAAACAAATTTGTGATGGAGGGATTGTAAACATGTTTTTGGAATTGTCTAGTAATTGATATATATATGAAAATACCATGTAAAGACAGGCACGTTTTTAAACCTTTGGGCTCTTGTATTTACTTATTTTAGATTATCAATGTGATAAGGTGCTGTACTGATTTAAATGTGAATTTGGCATCTGTTTCTTTTAAGGTCTTTTTTCTTTTTTTTGGAGATTGCGCTCTATTTGGATGCCCATGATGCCATGATGTTGCTGAACTGTGAATAGTTAGTTTTTCAAATATTCCTGATAGAACAGCTGTGTATAGTTCTAAATGTACATAAGTATGAATATACATTTTGTTAAAAATGCCGGCTGACAAAAAGAGCATAATAAATCATCTATCAGGTACTTTTTGTTATGTTGAAAACCAACATTTTTTTCCAGGAAAACTATTCCAAAAACATGTTATTCCACCAAGTGAAATGTCGCCCCACTCCTTGTTTTTGTTGCCTTATTTGTATGATCCATCGCCTCTAGTGTCCTTGACATTCATCCAATCCTAAATTTTGAATCAACACATCATTACCATTTAACCTACCTGTCTGCCTGTGTGTCTGTTCAGTCTCCCAGCATAATTGTCACATCGAATTGTACCAATAATATATACTTGATTAGTTATATTACTTAAATATATAATATTTAATTTCATGAACGTATTTTATTTTCTATTTTATTCTATTATCTAATATAGTTATTGACTTTGTTTTTTGTTAATGTCAGTCATTGTCTTGTCTTGTTAAATGTCATGCCGATAAAGTCTATTGAATTGATTGCCTTCGACGTTACTGATGTCTATAGTGTCCTTTCAGTATTTCAGTATAATACACTTTCTGCACATAAGACACGTTGTATTGAAATTATTTCTCAACTCGTTGTGACCTTGTGTACATATTATGTTCCCTTTTACCTGGAACTCTTTATCTCGAGCAAATATAGTTGCAACACAGGTCAGTCTTTCACCGAGAAGTCAGCGTCTCAGCATTGTCTTAATATGGTCTTTCCATCGCCATTGTCTTAATATGGGACAACCATCCGACCCGTGATCTGACCTGTGGTTACCTCTGCTCCATGCTGCAACACTACCTAGTGGAGAACTCCAGAACTACACCCACCCCATGCACGATAACCAACCAATCACAGGCTTGGAAATTGGGTATTTATATGACGTCATTTCCTCCCAGCGCCCTCTTTTTCACCGTGTGGTTAGATCTCCATACGGCGTTGTTTCGTGGTGAGTTTTTAACTATCGTATTTTAGTAATAACACTTTAAATAACGCCAAAAAAGACGAACTAACAATAGTCTGCTCATAAAGCACGCCACAGGGCGGAACAAACCCTACCTAACTCGTCTTTATCGTCTTATATTATCCCAGGATGGATAATGCTAATGTCCATAGCTAACTTGCTAGCCATTGACACGCGCTCATCTCATAGTTTCCCTCGCGCCTGACTCCAAATACCTAGTCCGCAGTTTACTTAAATGAGCCACATTTACAAAGCTGAAATTGGAGATGTAAGAATAATATGAGGTTAGCACCGTGGCTTTACGATCTTACGTCTGTTAACCGGATGACTTTATTTAATGCCTTACGTTAGTGCCCTGTTGGCAGCAGCTTCAGGCTTTGGGCCAGATAAAGTAAATATTCGTTACATGCGCGTAGTTTATGCGCCATATACAAACTGAATTGACATCATGACTTAATCTTGCCGTTGTCTATAGCCTTTTACAGTCTGGTAATATATTCATCTTCAAGTTGTATATGTAATCGTGATTCAACGGTTTTATTAAATCACCTTACATTTCCAATACCTCAATTAGCATATACTCTTAATAATGACAGCGCTCTGTAGCAATTCTGATGGCTAGACTATCACTTTATTGTGTTCTTATTCCTGTCATAAAGTATCTGTTATCTGACCAATGCTTTTTATCCCTTTTCCAGCTCTCCCATAAATCGTAACGCAGGGAAAGTGGTCACGATGTCCGGAGGTCTAGATGTCCTTCAAATGAAGGAGGAGGATGTGCTGAAGTTCCTGGCTGCAGGAACCCATCTGGGAGGCACCAACTTGGACTTCCAGATGGATCAGTATGTCTACAAGAGGAAAAGCGATGGTAAGTGGTGGAAGATGGCCCCTAACATGGTGATGAACATATTAATAAAGTAAAAAGCTTTATGCACCATAGTGACATGCTATACATGTCAATGGAGTTAATAACCTCTATTCCCTTGTGTTCTTCCTCAACCACCAGGTGTGTACATCGTTAACCTGAAGAAGACCTGGGAGAAGCTGCTGCTGGCTGCCAGGGCAATTGTTGCCATCGAAAACCCAGCTGATGTGTGTGTCATCTCTTCCAGGAACACCGGACAGGTAGAGTTAAACACCCTGATGTGACGTCTTTACTTATTGTCCTGTTATACTGTACTAATTGCAGTTTAACACAGTGGGACATTGGTACATGAAATATGAAATGCACACAATTAAAGCCGGGCACTGATGTCGGTGTTCAGGTGTCGGAAATGTGCAAGAGTGATCTGGCCGGGTTTTCGCTAACACCATGAGGACAACAGTCCCATGACTGGGGTTTGATAGTGACCTGTGCCACAACTTGTCAAGTAAAAATACTCCGGATAATTTAACCGAGAACTCGAGTATAACTTTCTTTCTGGTCACTTTAGAGGGCCGTGCTGAAGTTCGCCTCTGCCACCGGTGCCACCACCTTCCACGGTCGCTTCACCCCTGGTACATTCACCAATCAGATCCAGGCAGCTTTCAGAGAGCCCCGTCTCCTGCTTGTGACAGACCCTCGTGCTGACCATCAGCCACTGACTGAGGCTTCCTATGTCAACATCCCCACCATTGCTCTGTGCAACACAGACTCTCCACTGAGATATGTGGACATCGCCATCCCCTGTAATAACAAGGTGAGAACAACTGATTAAAAAGAACCATCATACATTGACATTTTTTTTGTTCAGTGCGTTTTTGTATCTTGCACACCGTTAGAGCCCGGTGCGATCCTGTCTGTGCTGTGCTGGGTGTAGGATGTGTGCTAAATAAAAATGCTTGGCCTTTGACCTCCTCTCTCTAAACCACACAGGGGGATGGGGGTTAGAGGTCCTGCCACAAACTGTTTTGTAGAGCTTCATGCTGCCTGTGGATATTATGAAATGTACAAGTTGTATTACAATTTTCCTGTGTTGCAGGGTCACCACTCTGTGGGTCTGATGTGGTGGATGTTGTCCAGGGAGGTTCTCAGAATGAGGGGAACCATCTCCAGGGAGCATCCATGGGAGGTTATGCCTGATCTGTACTTCTACAGAGATCCTGAAGAGGTAAGAAAAGTGCAGTGCACCATGGGAAATGTACAGGTAATGTTTACATGAGTTGATTTGCACACTCTAATGCACATATCTTCAATGCAGATTGAGAAGGAGGAGCAAGCTGCGGCTGAGAAGGCTGTTGGAAAGGAGGAGTTCCAGGGTGAATGGAGCGCCCCTGCTGCTGAGTTTACCCAGCCCGAGGTAGCTGACTGGTCTGAGGGTGTTGCTGTGCCATCTGTACCCATCCAACAGTTCCCTGCAGGTAAGATCACTGATTTACTTTTGATCGAATCAAATCTGACTAAACTGCCATTTGATGTTTTGTACTTTAATTGACAATTTTTTGTTTCCTTTGTTACAGCTGCTCCAGCTGTAAAGACAGGTAAATTATTTTTCGGTTAACTTGATCATGAATTTCAAAATTACCTGACTTAAGTGTTCATTTCACTGAATACTCATATGAATGTTTTCCCTGCAGAAGACTGGAGCACTCAGCCTGCCACAGAGGACTGGTCCACTGCTCCCACTGCCCAAGCATCTGACTGGGGTGGAGCTACTTCCGATTGGTCTTAAATGGACTATGGCAACAATAAAATGGTGCTTTCACACTGACTTTGTTTCTGTTTTTATTTAACATTTTCTAAGGGGTAATGTCACTCAATTGCAGCTGAAGTCAATGTGATTAAGCCAGTGGAATAATGAAGACGGGTATCGTGAATGCACCATTTTACTGCATTCACAGTACAAGGCTATCTGATAACACTACTAGATAAATAATTTATTTATACTGAAATTAATGTGGTGTTCAGGTTGTAGTAATGACAAAATGCAACAAATGAGAATTTTGTGAGAACTGCATTTCTAAAAGTAATACATAAGTATAAATTAACTAATATAGACAATGGTAATGTATATTGAAGATTATCTGACTACGATGTTGAAAGACTGGGTGCCCTGTCGGGATCACTCGACTAGCAACTGATAAACTTTGAAAAGGGGTTTTAACACGAAGGAACAGGCTGAAATTGAACAAATTTATGTTTTATTCAAATTGTGGAAAAATGTCTAGCAAGTTGGGTCTGTGTAGATATAATACTTTTGTTTATAAAAATGTAGCCAACTGCAGTGAGACTTTTAATTGGATGGAATTGTGAGGTGTGTTTACGACATTGTAGTGATGAATATTACATTTTCAGAAATAACTAAAAGTTTGATATACTTTATTGCTGATTGGCTAATTTCTTCAGATGACTTAAACTAATGGGTCAGTGGAGCTATAACCAACTGCAGCATGAAATGAATCTGATCTGTGTCATTCCTAGATTCTAGAGCAAAAGTCGGACATGTAAAATTGTATATATTTTCTGGGTTTTCACAAACATTCAACTCAAGCTTTTGCAATGCTGTCTTTGCATTAAAATACCCTTAAAAGTGCAATAATACCTGTATTAGCACTGAACAACAAAAACATATCTAAGATTGCTTGAGCAGTTATCTGTTGTAAACTTAAAACAAATGTATCTTAATTTTAAGTCCGTTAACAATACAATAATACAAATACACAGTACATTTCAAATTACACAGATTAGGTAAACATACATAAAAGCAAATAAAGGCATACAAAAACAAACATAAAATAAAGTAACGTTTAACATACCAGGGCTCAACGTCAATAAATAGTAACTTAAGTAAAAACATTCATTTGGGACCACAGTCTCATAGTTTTAATAGCTTTTTAAAACAGAATTCTGAAGTCTTAATATATAGTACCATTTCTTTCTTGAAAAAAAAGGAAAGTAAGATTTAACTTTAGCAAATTTACATTTATGAGTCTCCCTGTAAGTAAACAGAGAGGCGTTCAGGGTCCGGACATCCCGCCTGTGCAGAACAATCATTCCCTGCGCATTCGCGCTTGTCTGTCAGGTGGGCGTGTTCTAGCTCTCCCATTGGACAAACACTGTTCCCTTTCCTCCCCGGCTTCCGCTTTCTTTTCATACGCACGCCCAGCCACTGAATAATGATAATAATGATCAAGATGGCTACTACAGAATCCTCCTTGCGGTAGCCAGCCTCCAATTTCATGGAAGCACTCAAAACTGCTATTTCTCACTCTTTAAGTCCCTCGTAGGTGACGGGGGCTCTGCCAGGGATACTACTATATGGATTAATACGGGCTGAAAGGAGATAAAAGTAACTGTGTTGCCTGCAGCACTCATTCTGAGGAAGCTAGCTAGCAGAGCAACTAGCTAGCTCTACTTGACGACCATCTCCAGGTTTAGCTTTCCAGCCAGCGGCGGCTCAGAGGAGTGCGGCGCTCCCCGTTTTGCGTGCCCGGTCGTCGCACGGAGAGCGTCAAATGGCAGAGCCGAGGAAAGTACCGTTCGTCACCATCTCATCCTTCAACACCTCGCCGCCCACCCCGGAGTCCAGCAAAAAGCGCCGCCGTGAAGATGAGGCCGTCGAAATCACTTTTGGGAAAGATGGAGATGGGGGTGTAAGTGCCGTGGCGGTCGGGTCAGGAGGTGGCGGAGGTCCGTTCGGTAATGTAACCACGACAGGAGGCGATGCCGAGACCGCGGAGGCGAAACCTTCAGTCCGCCTCAACCTCCCGCTGGCCGAGCCAAATGACCGGGCGTCCTCTGAGTTCAACTACGGAGAGCTGGTCAACTCAACTCTTACTCAGGTTGGTAAAGACACACAAGAGGCACCATGATGTGAACAGGAGGGGCCTAACCTGGCAACACAAGGGCTCCTGTCGGTCTGTGAGGCTTAGGTGTCACACTTACTGTAGATGTGTGTGGTGTCCAAAAAGCAGTGATCATGTGAATAACTACTGTTGTTATTATTATTATGCGCATTATTTATTTATTATTTATTTATTATTACCCAGGGTCAAAGTCTGGATAGGTTGGTTAAAGAATAGAAATAATAAATACCGTTTCTCGTTTTTGCGTAAAATATGCTATTTAAAAGGGGTATATTAAAATCATATCAGGACACATTCAAACACTTTAACTTAAAAACACAATCTAAGCTACATTAAAGGAGCTCTAGGTACTCGATTGAGCGTGTGTGTGTATATATATATATACTTATATGTGTATATATATATATATATATATATATATATATATATATATATATATATATATATATATATATATATATATATATATATATACTTATATGTGTATATATATATACATACTTATATGTGTATATATATATATATGTATATATATATATATATATATATATATATATATATATATATATATATATATATACTTATATACTTATATACTTATATGTGTATATATATATATATATATATATATATATACTTATATGTGTATATATATATATATATATATATACTTATATGTGTATATATATACTTATATGTGTATATATATATATATATATATATATATATAACTTATATGTGTATATATATACTTATATGTGTATATATATACTTATATGTGTGTATATTATATATATATATATATATACTTATATGTGTATATATATATATATATATATATATATATATATATATATATATATATATATATATATATATATATATATATATATATATACTTATATGTATGTGTGTGTGTGTGTGTATATGTATTATTTGCATGTGTAAAAGTCAGGAAATTCTTAGTAATAAAGCAATTATAATTGAATTGCATTTCTGTCAAATTGGGGGATATCTCGACTAGTAGTCCCTTGTATGAGTGACACTCCAGAATTAGCTGATCCTCCTCCTCCTTCTGTTAGACCCTCACTTCTGGGTTATTGGACAGATGGCAGAGAAATCCCATGGTTAAGACCTGCAAGCGTTCACGTCACAGGACAACTCAAGACAGTCTACTGTCTACACAGTTGGTCGAGTGAGGGTTACAAATACTGTGCATTTGCCATATAACACTAAATCCATTATATTTACTTTGGCTGTTTTTGAAGTGTCTCTATTTGCTTGATTTTCAGGCACTGACACAACTTTGATGTTGTTGGAATCTCATAATTACTGTGTACTCCAATATGACATGGATACGGCATAATGCCCCTATATTGTAATGCAGACTTAGATGTTTAATAGCTCCATCCAGAGCCACAGAAGACATTATACAACTGTTTTCACAGACGTAGCCGTACTCCAGGTGACTAGTTAACTGATCTTCATGCGTAAAATCTGCAAAGTGCTCATTTTAAAAAGCGCTGACTGATGATGTTTATATTCATTTGTGAGAATATACACTCTTATGAGGAAAAACATAAAACGCTCCTTGCTCCCATTTCATTCTTTTACCAATTTCTTGTTTTTCCCTCAGGTAAAGCATGCAAGTTCAACCGTCCCTAAAGGACTCACTCCTCCCCTTGACCCCAACGACCCCTTTGCTGACGATGACCGGGAGAGACGGCAGGTAGAAGAGATGGCCAAGAAATTTGAGAACAAATATGTGAGTGTCTCAAGATCTGAGAAAATATTGTCAAAGCTGTAACTGTGTGGATGTTGTGCATGCCGAAGGATATCTAATGTCTGATGTTTGTTTTCTTTCTTCCTCTAATAGCAGGGTAGTGTCCCAAAGAAGAAGAAGAAGGACAGGATGCAGGATCTCATTGACATCGGCTATGGCTATGATGAGACTGACCCCTTCATAGACAATTCAGAGGCTGTGAGTTCCCTTTGAGCCAAAGCACACGTATCACTTTCTGCAAATGTGGTCACTTATATTTCTTAATAGTCAGCGATCAGCCTAGACTTTTACATTTTTAAATAACAATAAAAACATCCTAAAGTGTGTGTCCCTATAATCCTCTTTAGTGCAAAATCTATGATGCTCTGAAGTTTTCAGTTTGGGCTGAAACTGTTGGACTCATCATTTGTGAGCGACAAAATGAAGTACACTTTACTAAGTTCTCTTGCTTGATTTATTTGTTTTATATATATTTTTTGAGTTTGGTTATAACGGACGGTATTGTCCCACAATGGAAAATAACTTTTTGGTTTTTGGTGAAGCAGCTTTTTAGAAAAGATGTTAGAAAATAAAGTTTAGAGTTTTTAACTAAACATTTGTTGCTCTTAGTTTAACTGTAGCATTAATGTCTCAAGTTGCCGTTTGAAGGCACACGTCTTGTATCGTTGCTTACCTGTATAATGACAGCAAAATACTGCAACGGTTAATATGAAGTGGAGTGGATATATACAGTGGAGTATTATGTGGCATACACTTTGAAAAACATTGTCGTTTTTGTTGTTATTCTCAGCAGTGGTTAAAGTCTGGCGCAGTTCTTTTAAGAAAACTAACCCTAATTATGCTTTTCTCCTGGCCTCAGTATGACGAGCTAGTGCCGGCCTCTCTCACCACAAAACATGGAGGCTTCTACATCAACACAGGCACGCTGCAGTTCCGAGCAGCATCGGACTCTGAGGGAGAAAATGCAGGCACAGAGGATAATCGCTTCAAGGTACTTTCCTTTGCTTATCACATAGTGAAGTATACATACAGACTGATTATAAACTATAAACAGTTTTCAGACTGTTGTCTTACTTTACCCAAAACGACTGTTAAACCATAAAACCACATTTTTGCACCTGTTAGCAGAAGATGAAAGATGGTGAGGAGCGGGTGATAAAGAAACGTCGGAAAAAGCAAGATGGTGGAATACTGGAGGACAAGAAACCCAGAAAGAATAAAGTACCAAAGGCCGGGTGAGTTTTTAACTTTTCTTCTTTGTTTCAGCTCAGACTTTAGCTCAAATATTTTCCACACACACAATTCTTTCCTCTTTTCACAAGTCTGTGTGGTAATGCAGGTAGATGTGCAGATTGCTTTGCACTCGTAACGACTGGAACAACAAGCTCCCTTGTTGTAAATGAGTCGGGTTTCCCAACAGCACTCTCCTTTTCCCATGTTTTTGTGTCCAAGAGACTAATGAGGACAACTTTTTTTTTAATTGGTCCAGGACCCTACAGAGAAATTAAAAAGTAAAAAAATTAATTCTGTCTTCTGGGCAATAAGTCACCTGATACATTAACAAACAGACCGGATCAAGCAAAATGTGAAGGGGAAAATGTTGTATTTCTCTGTAGGGTCATTTCCATAATGTTGTCAGACATGCAACATTTCCCTGTTTCCCTGTTCCCTGTTTGGCGGCTGCAGCATTCTCGGCCAACACAGGACAAAAAAAATGTTGTCCCGTTTAGTCACTTAGACACAAGAACATGAGAAAACAGGGTCCTGGTTGAAAAATACCGAACTTACCCGTTAATTCCGAAACTCAATTCATGGTCGATTGAATGTCTTTCTTCTTCTTCTTGTGTTCTGGCAGAGTTTCAGCCCTAAATGTTCATCGGCCAGAAAAGAAAAAGAGGAAGAAGCTGATGAAGGATTCTCTCCACCTGGCCAACATGCTGCGTCGCTTCACCAGGGAGAAGGAGGAGATGCGCAAGAAGAACTACACTGCTGCCCACCTGACACGTCCCACCGCCAAAGTGCCCAACGCCAACATCGTACTCCTCAATAGCCAGACCAAGGCCGCTGGCGGCAACGAATGCAACATGGCCGACCTGGCCGCAGACCCAGCTGTGATGTCACTGCTGGGCACGGCCAATAATGACATACTGCAGGACATGATGGGCGACCTGGACTTTGGGATGCTGGACTCCCCTCAGCCCTCCAGTCCTCTCCAGGGAGAGAACGGTGCCTTCGGGATGGGACATAAAGCAGGTGTTGGCAGAGTGTCGCAGGGTGTGATGGCCCCCCCTCCTCTGCCCAGCGGACTCCCTGCCCCACTCATAAAGCGCATAGAAGACTTGAGAGCGGTACGGCCTTTAATATTCCTAACTGTGTTCGATCAGGGCTGCAACTAAGACTTGTTTTAAATATTGATTTATCTGGATATTTTTATTTTTGATTAGTAGTTCCGTCTACAAAATAGTGAAAAAAGAGCATTATAATTTCAAGTCTAAAAGTTAACATTAATAGATGTAGTAATTTCCAAAGTTCACAACATGTTTTTTATCTTAACACAATATTTTGCTAAAATCAATATTTGTTGTCGTTTAGATTTTCAAAAAATAACTTTGTCTCTGCCGGTCTTTGTTTTCTCGCTTGCTGCACAAAAAGGCAGGCAGCTGTATTAACGGGGCAGTGTAGCAGCAATCCAACAGCGCCACCGTCAATTACATTTATATAACCAAAATAACACAAATTCAAAACTTGTTCAATAGGACCAACTATGTGATTTGGAATATTTATGATCATGTTCTTGTTCTAATGGGATTGCTGCAGAAAACCATCCTGACAGTATTTGGCACAAAGAGGTCAAACATTTAATAATCCTCACCCCTGTGTTACAGCTGTGTTCGTGACGTCTGTAATATTCTTTAAGAAATGTGAACACGGTTATTGTGAACGTCGCTTCAGTCTGTCTAATGCTTGTCTCTCGACACAGGCGTCCCGTCTGTTCGATGCAGAGGGCAGGAAGAAATTCTTCACTCTGGACATGAACAACATCCTGCTGGAGTGAGAACCATCAGATTCTCTCTCTCTCTCTCTCTCTCTCTCTCTCTCTCTCTGTGTGTGTGTGTGTGTGTGTGTGTGTGTGTGTGTGTGTGTGTGTGTGTGTGTGTGTGTGTGTGTGTGTGTGTGTGTGTGTGTGTGTGTGTGTGTGTGTGTGTGTGTGTGTGTGTGTGTGTGTGTGTGTGTGTGTGTGTGTGTGTGTGTGTGTGTGTGTGTGTGTCCTCTCTGACCTCCATCTCTGTGTGTCAGTATTGAGTTGCAGGTTCAGGAGCAGCCTGGGGAGGTGCGTTCAGTGGTCTACTCTCACCTGGAGGCCTTTGTGCCCTGCAACAAAGAGGCTCTGCTCAAACGCCTTAAGAAGCTCAGCCTCAACATACAGGTGTGTGGGAGTGATTGATGCAAATGTAGTCCATAACCCTAATCCGTGTATAACAACATTAAAGTAACAACTTCATTACTTCTGGATGTACCACATATGCAAATAAAGAAAAGCAGCATTCTGAAATGTTGCCATTATTTTGTATGCAAAGCAGAAAGGGGAACACCATCACAGTTCAGTGCAGGTTCTGCCTTCCAGCTGTAAATGCTGTCATTATCCAAGGTCTCCAATCATATGGCACATTAGTGTTGCCGCATTTGAACTTGGAGAAGCAGCAGTACTCATATAAATGACATGGGTATTTTGCGGTAGGTCTTGTATTATGTTTGTTGGACCAGAAATTTGAAGCGGTTCGCTCATTTCCTAACAACAGCCTTTTCATGCTGGGATGCCTCTTGGCAAAAATAAAAATCTTGAAGAACTGGAAAGAGCCCAAACCATCCTGTTCAGTGATGACGTGCACTGTGATGTTGTTCCCTGCTCTGCTTTAGGCTACATACACAAATGTCCATTCAGTCAAAGCATTTAGTCACTAACGTGTGTGTGTGTGTGTGTGTGTGTGTGTGTGATTTCTGACTGCCTATCCTTTGTCGTCCAGGATGACCGTCTCCGAACGCCCCTGCTGAAGCTGAAACTGGCAGTGTGCAGCGTGATGCCGGAGCAGATTGCTCGATACAACATGGACTGTATCGCTAAAGTGGCAAAGTAAGGACACTCGCTGAGTCAGCGGTGGCTCGCAGTTTATCACAGTCATCATGGTGATGACTTTGGTGATGTTTATTTGTGTGTTCTCAGGCAGCAGTCGGGGGAGGCAGAGAAGAACGGGTCGGAGGATGATGATGAGGAGAAACCAGGGAAGAGGGTGATGGGCCCTCGAAAGAAGTTTGTCTGGGACGACAAACTCAGGTCAGCTTCTCTCCGAAATTTCGAGATTGAGGTAGAAAAATGTACAAGAAAAAGAACTCTTCTTCTCTGAGATCAAAGTGGCAAATTTAAGTGACAACAATGTCTGTTCTCTGAGATTCTAAAGTCGTGAAATTGCTTGAAAAAAACTCATTCTCTAAAACTCTGAATACTTGAGGTAGAGATTATGTGTCTTTACTTTGGCGAAATGAACCCCGACTGGGTGAGCAGGTTCGTGTCGGGGTCTGGAATCACCCTGAAGGGGGGGGGGGTCTGTTATACATGGCAGCGGTCTGCTCAGGATCTCAGTTTAGTTTTTTTTTTTCTCTGAATCCTACCACTGTCCCATCTCCGTAATTGAATTGAATTGAATTATTTTACCTACAATGGCCCTAATACGAAGTCATATGCTCACGAGTATTTTGGATTGCGTGTGTTTTCCAGGTTATTGCTGTGTAACCTGGTGCGGGTGAAGCTGGGCTGCTATGAGCTGGAAGGCAAGAACTCGCTGTCTCTAGAAGACTACCTCAAAGCCTTCATGGAGACTGAAGTGAAACCTCTCTGGCCTAAAGGCTGGATGCAGGCCAGGTGTGTGTCTTGCTAAGATTATTTTTAGTATTTACAATAACTACCTGCTGTATTGTGTGTCTTCAACAATCACTTTTACATGCTATCTGAGTATCTTTCTTGTATTGATATTTCCGTTTATTTCTGTTTTCCAGGATGTTGTTCAAAGAGAGCATCATGGCTCATGGTCATATCACAGGCTACACGTGAGTCATGTGACTTGTTATCAGAAAAGAACTAACTGACTTCTCCACTGTTCTCACTCACTTGTGTTGATTTTTCTCACCAGGGCAAAGAAAAAGATGGTGTCTACTGCCAAGGCCAAGCCAAAGGTTAGACTTGACATGTATATGAACGTTAACAGCTTTAGTTTTGTTAAAGAGACAGCTGTATGTTATTATGCTTATTACATGCTGCTTATCACGGACACTCGTCTGACATCCAACATTAATCTCAAACATTGCGGACCTTTAAAGCTGCTGTCAAAATGCTTATTATTATTATTATTATTATTATTATTATTATTATTATTATTATTATTATTATTATTATTATTATTATTATTATTATTATTAATAAAAATAGCAAAAAAAAGCATTTCCAGAGTTATTGGTCACTGTATTCATTCTTCCTGCTTACCGGCCGTGAAAAGACCCTTACGGACGCTATTTTTGTGTAAAAGATGCAGGAGGAAAGATGCCAAAGTCTTTCTAGGAAACACTGTCTGGGAAAACAAAAAGGGGGAATTTGTACTAAAAAGACGGTATTAGCTCGGCTATAGCTTCAAAAGCTGGGACAGCGATGGCCTGCTATTCATTTTAAAGATGTGAGGAATGATGAGAGGAACTAAAACATCTTATGCGAGTTATGTTATTGGATACACTTGAAAAAAATCCTTTAATACGAATAAGTGTGAGCTATGATCAATCCAGTTGGTGTAAATGTTGTCTCTGTGTAATCTGCACTTCCAGGAGGCGGTGTGGGTTCAGCGGGCCACACCTTCAGCAGGCGCCACTCTGTCCCCTGCAGCCCAGGTTGCCAAGCGACAACCTCAGTCACCGTCTGAGACCATATGTCTGGACTCCCTCGACGAGCATCTGAAGGCTCCCTGCCTGGACTCCATTTCCCAGGCCCTGGCCATCCTCGGCAACGCAGCCAAGGGCCTCGCCCACGGGGACAACCCCCCATCCCCGGACAGACCCAAAATCACCGCCAAGCCCTCCCCGCTCCATGCGTCGCCACTCATCCTGCAGCAGAAAAAGACCTCCGTCAGCTCTCCCAGCTCCAACGCACTTCACTACATCTCTACCTCTTCGTCTCCCTCCACCCCTCTGTCTCGGCCTCTGTCCATCACGTCTGCCCCTCTGCCCTCAGTGAGGGTGGATGGGATGGGGGTCGTTAAGGGCATGGTGCAGGCGCACAGACACTCAGTGTTGAGCACTCCGAGGACTTTGGCCGTGGGTGTGGCTAAAGCCAACATGCCTGCCTCAGCGTTGCCACCTAAACCGCGTCCACCACCCACCGCGTCTCCGCTCGTGGCCCCAGGATCAAAGCCGGGGGTCTCCACTCTGACTTCTGGCCTCCTCAAAGGCAGCAATAATAAAGCCAACTGTGGTGACACCATCATCATCACATCGCCTCAGTCTCGTGCACACACCCTATTATCCTCCTCACACATGATCCCCAAAACCTTCCAGACGCCGCGCATACCCCACACCCCGCTGACTAAATCCTCCCCCTCCCTCTCTCAGACTCTCTCTGGAGTTCAGCCCCAGCCGCAGTCTAACTTCATCACCCCTATGCACGCCACTCTCACCAAGTCCACCCACAGCAGCATCGTCAAACTGACTCCCCGAACCCTCAACCCCATTTTGACCACCTCACCCTCCATCTCTCAAAGCCCCCGGTCTCAGGCAACCCCCATCATACACCAGTACTCTGCCAAAAGCCCAGCAGGGTTCCGCCTGCCATTCTCAGGTGCCCAAGGAGGAGCAACCAAGCTGGGGCAAGTCAGCTACACTCCTCTAGGTGGCCAGAAGACCCCCAACAACAACAGCACCACCAACACCAGCCTTATTAACACCATATCCATAAGCAAGCATTCAGGAACCTGTGCCTCCCCCACGATAGCCTCAGCCAACCCAGGCCAGCGTCAGAGGCCGGGGGGCGGGACACCTCAGGGGGCCAAGCTGGTCGTGTCTGTCCCATCGTCATCTGTCTCTTCTCAGTTGCCACAGGTTTGTACTGCCAGTGTCCACATTAGTAACCTCGAGTGTGTGCTTCCTTATGCCCAAATGAATTATTTATCATTTATACTTTAGTATAAGTACTGCTGAGTTGGAAAATATTGTATAGTGATTTGGATGAACTGTAAAGGTGTTTTCAGACCAAATGCAAAGCGGATTTTCCCCTCAAATTACTCAAAATACTTTTGAATATTAAATGACCGCTGCCTTGTACCTGATGTGGAAGTCCCAGAGACGCCGGAAATGGCATCTCGTCTGGGCCACAGCTCAACGCTGATAGGTTTTCGTGACACAGCGTCACGCACATTTTTCTCTCAAGTTGAAACATTTCATCTCGTTCTGATGTGTATTCGCGTCGATGCATTGACTTTGTATGTAATCGCACCGCACGAAAAATACTCTCCGCGTTTGTTCTGAACACACCTTAAGTCACATATCTGCGGAAGAGTTGGGAAGACTGATCCAACTTGGCTGCGTTATCAGAAAAAGCAAAGGCATTTTACGGCCCTGACTTTGTGTTTGCTTGTGTTTTCTGACAAAATATATAGATTTTGCAGTTTGTATTAAACGTATAAGATTATTAACTACCGCCCCCGGTTCTGCTCAGGTCTCCACAGCAGGTAGCGGCGGCCTGCTCGGCTCAGCCTCGTCTCTTCCCTTGGGGTTCGGGATGCTTGGGGGCCTGGTGCCCGTATCCCTGCCCTACCAGTTCCCCCAGCTGCTAAACCTGCCCCCACTGGGCACAGCAGGCTCCAGTACAGCAGCCAGTGGCTCTGCAGCCAGTAGCAATGCATCGTTCTCTACCCTGACCCAGAGTGAGTGACGCACGCGGGTCAGAGACATGGATACTCTATACAGGAATTTAAATTATGCACCACACATGCATTTAAAATTGGTGGCAGGTACTAAATATAATGTAATATTGTCAGTTTAAGTGAAATATTAATACATTTGACACATTAGGCAGGCACTGCCCTGTTTTAGTGTTCCTGTTTAGGCTGTTTTGTGTTGTATGTTATGGCATCTTTTGTTTATCACCATATTGTGCGTCAGCTGTAAGCTTGTGATTGTTCTCCTGTTTGACATAATTCCATTTTGTTTTCTTAATTTCCCCAAATTTCTCCTTTTTCAATTTTTTCTTGAACTTCTACCTAAATGATGCCCATCATGTATTGGTTACTTTCCCCAACATGGCCTCACTTGTTCTAACTTTTATCCCCTCCTCTGTTTGGCTGTCATTACCTTCACCTCCGTCCCACCTTGCCCTCTCCCTTCTGTCCCCTTTCCTCCCTGTATATTGCTCTCTGTTCCTCCCTCATCTCCCTCCCTGTTTCTTGTTCCCCTGTCCTGTCTCCTCAGATCTGTATAAGAGTCTCCAGTCAGGGTCTCAGGTTGCTCTGCCTCCTCACTTGCAGCTCGCTTTCTCAGGTAAAATCTGACTCTCCCTCCACCTTCAAAGCCTGCTCCATTTATCCCCCACCCCACCCACCCACCCCACCCCACCCCATTCTCCTCTCAAGTGTCTGGTGTTCTCC
Source organism: Cottoperca gobio (assembly GCF_900634415.1). Lineage (NCBI taxonomy): Eukaryota > Metazoa > Chordata > Actinopteri > Perciformes > Bovichtidae > Cottoperca > Cottoperca gobio. Next base: position 17,792,724 of record NC_041362.1, on the reverse strand, counting down.
GTCTCGGGTTGTCCTGTTGTGTTCTCTGCTCGTCTGTTGGTGGCAGCATGCATTTTTATGTAGTCATTTTTATCTGTTGTCCAATCCTTGTAATATGTGTTTTTGTCTATCGATTCTTTTCACTGACATTTCAAGAACTGCATTATTCCTGTCCAGATGTCAGTCAAAGCCAGGGAGGAGATGCTAAGAGGAAGACTCTATGATACCGCTGGATTTTAACGCCCAGCGGATGCTGACTAATGAAATGACGTGTTGGGACGAATCAGGATGGAGCACGACAGATCACTCTGTTAGTGGTCTGAAGGAGGACTGGGTTACACAACCTTTCAAAAAAAAAATGATTTGATAACTTTTAAATACTATTCTTCATAGAAATGTTAAATGAAATGACAAATACAGTTTGTCAATGTTTACAAGATAGACCTATATCACTGTGGACAGGGAGAAGGATTGAATGGGATTTTTGTGTGTGTGTGTGTGTGTGTGTGTGTGCGCGAGGGTTTGAATGCTTTTGGTAGGTGGGATTGAAAGTGTGCCTTTTGTATGTCTCCCTCTCTGATGCATGGTCAGTTTGTCTATTTGGTGCTGTTTTTATCATATTGTAATTATCACTGATACTTGTAAGAAATGTAAACTGCAAATAGAATGAGCTTTTTTTTCCCATGAGAGCTGTACATTTTTTTCATTGTACTTTGAATTTCTGTATAGAACTCGAACCTGCTTTTAATTAAATTGTTCCCTTCACAATGGAGTAAGTTAATGTAAGTTTAAAGTACTTTAACAGGGTCTTGCTTTAAAGTCAAGTGAGACATGCTTTTAACTTTAACCACGTTTCCTTAAAGGAATACTTCACCCACAAAATAATCTATATATCAATGAATAACCCTGTGAACTATATCAAAACATCCCAAACCTAACTTGTGCCATATGATCAAAGTCTCATTGATCTATTTATAAAACGTGTCCGCATAAACTGGCTACTCATTTGTACGAGTAACAAGCGTTTTAAATAGTAAACGCACGTCTGAGAATCAGTTTTGCTGTTGAACACAGCCTCCATTTACTTCAAGACTTGATTCTGTTTACGGATTCTTCGTTCACCGTGGAGGAAAAACAATTTAACATTTTGGGGGTCAAGTATTCCTTTTTTAAGTTGGTCTGTAACATGATCTAACAAAACTGAGGCACAACACCACACATTAATGGGCAGTGTAGATTTAATTGAAACCTTGATTTGGTTATTAAATCAAATCCAACGTATTAATGATGCCCTAACTTAACCCAGACATGACACATTTGAAAACATTTAACAATAATGAACGGCAAGATTCTGAAAAACCTTTGACATCAGATTACCAGAGTCCAACAAATAACAAGCATGTCAGAAACAATACAAAAAAAGGGAGAAAAAGGCCTGACAGTCTAAACAGTTTATGAAAGACTTGATGTGACGGGTGACTTGAACTGGCAGTATGAGAAGGTCAGGATTAGCCGGCCCTCCCGGAGCTTCTCCCAGATGGTTGTCCCCTCAAAATACTGTCGCTTGATGTTTGCCTTTTGGCGCCTACTTGACCAGAGGCCTGGTTTTATCGTCGTCACCACACTGGTGGGCTTTGTACTTTTTTACCTCAGCCATATACGATGACCAAGCATCGCTCTTGCCTGGCTCTCTCTGCAGGAGAGGAAAGCACAAGGTGATTAACAGTGAAGTCAAAGTACACAATTCAAAATGACATCCCCACTACCAAACCCCACTTACTATCTCGTCTTTCTGCTTCTTCGCAACCATGCCGGTCTTTAGGAACACACCGCCTCTGCGCTTCCCCACCTGGGTTAGGGGATAGAAGACTGAAACCGTTACAGGAGCCCTTGCAGATGGACTGTCAATGAAGGAGACTACACCAGAGCAGAAGGTCTACATTTAGTCTCTTGCAGCACCACCAGCGAAACGATCATCAATGAGGAGCATCCCTAGTCTTCACTGGTCTACAAATATTACCACAATGTGTTCATGTAATAAAGTGTAACAAGCACGTGTGTGAACTGCTACAGGCAATTAATACTGAAATATCGGCCATTATTTCAGGATGTAATAACTGAAGTGCCAGTTGGCGTATAACTGTCAATCAGTGCATGGTGGTTCAATTTGGATGTGTAGCTACTGCCATCTCATCTTACAACTGCCAAACCCCTTACAAAGCTCGTCACGGGAGGGGGCTTCTTTTCCACTGATGTCTGTCCTTGCTCGGTGTCTCTCGATTCTCCACTTGTGTGCTGCGTCTCCTTTTTCCTCGTCTCTTCCTCCATCTTCTTCTTAAACATCTCCATGAAGCTGCCGTCGTTAGCGAACACGTTGCCCCCCGGCATCGAGGCTTTGCTTGCCGCCGGTGCGGGGCTGCTGGAGGGGGACGCGGGGCTGCCGCAGCTGGAGTCGCTGCTGCTTCCGCCGCCGCTTCTTTGAGATTTGCCGTGCCCGCGTTTTGGATCCATGTTGCTGGGCGTAATGTTAATCAACAGGTACAATCCAGCAGTTTAAAGCAATGTGTCCGAAAAGTATGGCTTTGTTGGGAGGCTGGCTTTAAATGAAAAACACTGACAACACGCTGCAGACGGGCTGGCCCCCACCCGCAATACAAAACAAAAAGCTCCGGAGTCAATGCCCCTAACAAGCCACAGTCCAGTTCAGAAAAACAATTATAGAAAAATGCGAAATAAAAAGGCTTCGCAATGTCAGCCCTCTAGCACATAATGTTGACAAAACAAAAACAAAAGCAGGCGCTACTCCGGCTGCTAACGTGGCTAACACTGTGGGCTAATGTCCGGTTTAGTAAAGTCTTTACGGACGAACACACTCAATTTAAACCTCCAATTCATGGGTGAGATTTATCCAAATATAATAATGCAGCTAACATGCACACCAACGTTCAAATACCTGCCGCAAAGACTAAGAGGTTCTTAAATTTTACCAACGCTTTTCGCTAACTTTCGCCATCTAGCACTCGCTGTCGGCCATGTTTATCTTCTCTTGATGACGTCACGTTGCGGATGTAGCGCCCCCTGTTGTGCCGGAAGTGAAACTGTTATTTACAAATTGCGGGCACCCCCTGACGTGTATGACATACACTAGGACTTTTAGTACATATTGTACTATGACGTTTTAATCACATACTATAACTTTATCCATACCTGTCAACATTGGAATTTCAAAATAAGGGACATTTTCTGGCGGACACCGTCCATACCTTAACAGCTCTCAGCCACCCAGCACCCATATAATGTAAATGTAAACACGTAAGGGACGGGTATATACATTCAGAAAATACATGTTTATTTAAAGTATGTATTACTTGTACAGACATGTTTATTAGATTCATGTATTTTATTTATTAGTTATTATCATCAATTTATTTGATGAGTTGTGTGGCTTTTGTTTCCCCCCACGAGGACTTCCTTGCGATATCAGAGTCGGGAAACATGTCCGCTACACTGCGACTGAAATCATCGCAGAAGCTGAACACTACATTATTTTTAGGCGCAAAGCATCGACATCTTTCCCTCAGCTTTGGTCACTTGGTCTGCCTCCGACACAGTTCTTGTCACAAATGAAGTCATTGACGGTGTGTGTTTTGTTCCTCTTGGTGCTTGTGCTTGTATGATTTTTCATACATGTGTGCGATGCTAACAAATGAATGGCACACTTTACAAAAAGCACGAGTTTGCCCGACTCTGCTTTTTAATAAATAAGGGAAGGTCTCCTCTCATTTGGCCAGGTAATATACAACATAAAGTCGTCTTCTTCTTCTTCTTCTTCTTCTTCTGTGTGTTTACTGGCGGATAAAGTTTTTCAACTAAAGTTAAACATAATACTGCCACCTGCTTTACCGGAGGCTACTTTTTTTAAATTAGGCCTATTTTATTTTTGAAATGTTAAAATACGGGATAATTACGGGGAAATATTTAAACGGGAGGACAGCGGGATAGAAAGAAACATACGGGATAATCCCGGGAAAAACGGGAGGGTTGACAGGTATGACTATCACATACTATGACTTTTTGGTTTGGTTTAATATGTTAATCTGGTCTGCCTGAGTCATTGATCCTTAATCTGAGGTTTGTTATTTTCTAAAATTACTTCGCATTTTTCGCATCCACCCATCCATCCATCCATATATATATATATATATATATATATATATATATATATATATATATTATATATATATATATATATATCTATATATCTATATATCGATATAATATTATATATTTATAGATAGATAGATAGATTCTATCTATATTTATAGCTCGATAGCTCTATATAGCGCTATAGAGATAGATTATATAGATATCTCAGATAGATCACTAGAAGCTATCTCATCTCTATACTATCATAATCTATCGCTCTATATCTTAGATATCAGCATATAAATATGAGATATACATATTATATATATATCTCTCCTATATCTCTCTATCTAATCTATACTCTCTATATATAATCTATATCTATATATCTACTCTCTATATCATATCTCTGTATATCTATATCTATATCGCAGCGCGATCTCGCAGCTCGCTCTCTCATCTCTCGCTCTCTCTCTCTCTCTTCTCTCTATCTCTCTTTCTCGCTCGCTCGCTCTCTATCTCGCTCTCGAGATAGCTATCTAGCGAGATCTGATCTCGCTAGCTCTGCGCTCGCCCTACGCTCAGATATCGCTCTCGCTCCTCGCTCTCTGATCTCTCTACTCAACTCTCGCCTCTCGCTCTCTATCATATCTCCTCTCTCTCTTCTCGCTCTCGATCTCTCTGCAAGCTATATCGCCTCTATCTATCGATATATCTATCTCCTATCATCTCTTATCTTCTCTCGCTCTCTATATATATAGATATATAGATATAGATATACAGATATCTCTATATTACTATATCTATCTATCTATATAGATATATATATAGATTATATATAAATAATATATTATCTATATATATATCTATATATATCTATATATAATGCTATATTATATGCTATATATATATCTACTCTCTCTCTCTCCTCTCTCTCTCTCTCTCTCTCTCTCACTCCGTCGCTTCGCGCTCTGCTCTCGCTCTCTCTCTCTCTCGCTCTCTCTCTCTCTCTCTCGCTCTCTCTCCTCTCGCTCTCTCCTCTCTCTCTCTCTCTCTCTCTCTCTCTCTCCTCTCTCTCTCTCTCTCTCTCCTCGTCTCTCTCTCTCTCTCTTCTCCTCTCTTCTCTCTCTCTCTCTCTCTCTCTCTCTCTCTCTCTCTCTCTCTCTCTCTCTCTTTACTCTCCTCCTCTCTCTCGCCTCTCGCGCTCAGCTCTCTACGCTCGCTCTCGCTGTTTCGCTCGCCTCTCGTCTCTCTCCGCTCATCTCTCGTCTCTCTCTCTAGCTCTCTCTACTCTCTCTCTCTCTCTCTCTCTATCTCTCATCCTCTCCTCCTCCTCTCTCTCTCTCCTCTCCTCTCTCCTCTCTATCTCTCTCTCTCTTCTCTCCGTCTCTCTTCTCTCTCTCTCCCTCTCTCTCTATATCCTCTCTCTCTCTCTCTCGCTTCTCTCCTCCCTCTTCTCCATCTCCCTCTCTCCTCTCTCTCTCGCTCTATTCTATTCTCTCTCTCTCTCGCGCTCCTCGCGCTCGCTCTCATCTTCTCTCTCTCCTCCTCTCTTTCTCGTCTCACTCGCGCTCTCGCGCTCGGCTACCCTCTCTCGCGCTCTCGCTCTGCTCTCGCGCTCTCTCTCTCAGCTCGCTTCGCCTCTCGCTCGCTCGCTCACTGTCTCTCTCTCTTCTCTCGCTCTCTCTCTCTCTCTCTCTCTCCTCTCTCTCTCTGCTCTCTCTCCTCGCTCTCCGCTCTCTCTCTCTCCCTCTCTATCTCTATATATATATATATCTATATATCATATTATTGCTATCTCTCCCTCTAATCTATATCTATCCTCTCTCTCTCTCTCAAAAACAACCCTATATCTCTCTCCTCCTCTCTCCTCTCTATCTACTCTCTCTGCCTATCTCGCTCTCCGCGCTCGCTTCTCTCGCGCTCTCGCTCTCGCTCAGCCTATCTATATATCCTCGCTCTCTGTCTCTCTCTACTCGCTCTCTCCATCTATATATCTCTCTACTCTCTCTCCTCTCTATGCGCTCATCGATATCTCATCGTCTCTCTCTCTATCATTATCTCTCATATATCTATAATCTCCATATATCCTCTCTCTCTCTCTCTCTTCTTATCGTCTACTCTATATATCTCTCTACCTCTCTCTTTCTCGCTCGCTCGCTCTCTCTCGGCGCTCTCGCGCTCCTCTCTTCGCGGCTCATACGCTTCCGTCGCTCTCGCGCTCCTCGCTATCGTCTCTCTCACTCTCTCTCCCTCGCTCTCGTCTTCTCTCTATCTCTCTCTCGCTCTCTCGTTCTCTCTCTCTCTCTCTCTCTCTCTCTCTCTCTCTCGGATAATAAGAGATAGCTAGGAAACAGATAGAGGATATACTATATATATCGCAGCGCATCTTTAGATCTAGAGAAGAGAGTAGAGAGAGAGATAGAGAGAGAGAGAGAGAATGACAGAGAGCTAGCTAGAGATAGCGATAGCGAGCTATAAATAGATAGCGAGAAAGCTCTCTCTCTCTCATCTCTCGCTCGCTTCGCGCTCTCGCGCTCCTCTCTCTCCGCTCTCGCTCTCGCTCCGCTCTCGCTCTCTCGCTCGCTCTCTGTCTCTCTCTCTCGCCCTCTCTCTCTCTCTCTCTCTCTCTCTCTCTCTCGCTCTCTCTGCGCTCATCTCCCTCCCTCGCCTCTCTCTCTTCTCTTCTACTCTCTCTCTCATTATCTTATAGCTATCTCTCTCGCCTCTCTCGGCTATATCTCTCTCCCTCATCTATCTCTCCTCTCTCCTCAGAGAGAGAGATCATATATATATCGATAATATAGCTATCTAGAGCTATAGAGAGAGATAGCTCTAGAGAGCTAGAGAGCGAGAGAGATAATATGAGTTTCTATAGATCTATATATAGATGGAGAGATCTGATGTAGAGCTATAGATTTCTATAGCTCTAGATTTATATATTAGATACCTCTTATATAGAGCTATAAATCTAGAGATATATAGATATATATCGATATAGAGATCTAAGAAGCGATATTAGAGAGCGAGAGAGATTATATCGATCTATATACTATATAGCTATATATATATCTATATATATATATATATCTATTATATATATATCTAATCTATCTCTATCTATCTATATCTATAATATCTATATATCTATATTTCATATATATATATACATATCTCTATATATATAATATCTAGATATATAGATATAAATTCAGATCTCTACTATCACACTATAGATATAGCTAGATCATCTCTAATCGCTAAGATATCTGTATATTATATAGATATCTATATCTATAATATCTATATATCTATCTAATAGATATATTGAGATTATATATCTCATAATATATATATCTCTATAATATATATCTCATATATATTTTTTCCTATCAATCAACCATATCACATCCAATCAAAATAATAATATCATTTTTTTAATCTCATATTAGTTTACAATATAACAATAAATCACATAAAATTTTTTCATTTAACATATATTACATTCACATCATAATTCATAATTCTACATTATACATATCACATATCATATATTCATAACAAATATTATACATTTCATTATATAAGGCATCACATTCATCATTTTATCATACACAATTATCAATATTATCTCTCAATTATCTCATCATAAATTTTTTCATTTATCCACTTTTTCACACACTCATATTTATATATATCAATCATTCATCACTCATCCCAACACCAACAAACAATCACATCACAATGTATTATGTTATATTATTATAACTCAATTCATACATATTAAATATCACATCTCATTTAATATCATCAATTTTCATTACATGAATCAATACACATCATTTTTTATCATTTATCATACACATTTTTTATTTAAAATCCTTTAATCAAGCATATTTTCAATCAATTTTTTTCATATTTTTTATCTCATTTTCTCATTTATTTTTATTATACTCATTATTCATTAATTAATATTTTTTTATATTAATTTTCATTACTAATTCATTATATTACACAATTATTAAATTATATCATTTTTTTCAAATTTAATTTTAATATCATCTCATATTCAATTCATTATTTCATATATTTTAATTTTAAATTATTTTTATTCACTCAACAAAATATTATCATATCAATATTTCAATATTCAATCATCAATTATTCATATCAATACAAAATCTAACCTTATTGTAATTATTTATATTTTTTATTTTATTCAAATGAAATGTATCATATACATATCTCATAACATCACATTCAATTTATACTCATTACATCATAAATATTTATAATATTTACATATAATTATATATACAATATTCATAATCATCATTTTACATATTACAATTTACACATTATATTCAGCTCATTAAACATATAATCACTTATATACAATACTTTATCAGTAATTTTTTTCAGTTAATCACAATTTTTATTAATCATTACATGAGTTATGTTATTATACATATTTTTAAATATTGCATATTTTTCTCATTTTAAATATTTACACATCATCATATATTTTCATAATTCTCAATTTTATCCATCATTTATACAGTTTTATCATTTTCTCAATTTAATAATATATGAATTTTAATAATTTTTCAATATAATTGATATTCAATCATACATATATTATTCATATTTTTAATATTCATTCTATAATTATATATTTATTTACAATACAATTATCATACATACAATATCTCATACAATATCAATTTCAATTCATTCATTTTCATTATTTCACCTTAATAATTTTTTTCATATATCACAATATACTTAATTAATATCATTTTTCATTTTTATAAATCATTTTATCAAATTTATTACATTAATCATACATATTTATCATTCATATTTTTATTCATTATTTTTTTTTAATCATGTTTCATACATATCTCATAGAATACAATTCTCAAATATA
>NC_041362.1:17751169-17778669 GCF_900634415.1 Cottoperca gobio | reverse complement strand
GACTAATCAGTTTGGCCTTTAGATCATAACAGAATTAAAGTGCATCCACAAAAAGAACCAAGGGGATAAAACCAGTGACTCAGATCCTTCTGGATAAGTGTTTACAAATGTTTCAGTCTCTCAGTTGTTTAAATCTGTTGACAAAGAAAACACCAGACAGACATTTAACTTAAGATCCCATTTATTTGTAGTGTAAAGGTAGGACAGACGGGACTACAGATCTTAAACTTGCCTCAGACCCCTGTGTGAAGTACACTATGCTATAATCTACGAGACCATTATATGATACAAACAGACAACCTAAAAAAGTTAAACCCTTCAAGCCTTGCAAATGTGCAGCAAAAGATAGTGACGTAACACCATGGAAATCAACTCAAACAATATCAGAAGATGTGTGAACACAACAGCAGGATTCTGGTCTACGTAGTCCATAGCACCAACATTCACAGGGACAAAGTACAAGTCGCAAAACAGTAGCTCCGATTAGGGACTACGTTCACTCCGTCTGTTGAAAAGGAAAAACTAACCGGTAGTGAATAAAGGTGGACGTAGTGTTGATAAATGGGCCCATCTGTTACAGGCTCAACCTTTATACCCGCTTCCGACTTCCTGCTGACACAAAACAAAATAATTCCAGAGTAATAATGAAGACGTTTCCTTCCAGTTTGATTACACTTTAAAGGAGGCCTAGCAGCGGTAAACAGCCATTAGCTGAGTCATTATTATTATTAGTGTTTCTATCATAATGGACTCAATCACATTGTGTATTCCAGTCATTGTGATAAATAGGAGGGTTTAATTGCCTATATAAGTCTAAAGTGGTGAGTGCATTTAGGTCCTAACCCACAACCAACCTGTTTCAATCTTTGGGAAGCGGGACGCGAATGAAAAAATAAAAATAAATCTTAAAGTAATAATCCAATTTATATTTAGTGAACATTAAGAAAAATATGCAGAAGTCACAGTATTGCCTGCAGTGTGAAGTATTCTTTAAGTAAAATCTATTTGAGGCAAATGAGACGGGGAGAAGGGGGTCGATTCTGCGAATATTTCAAATTTCAGTCTCATCCATAGAGGGAGTAGTTTTAGTTTTCTGTGAGGCACTTAACAAACCCACCCTTCCAGGAAAGCGCATTGGTGTAGCTTGTGAACATTTAAACCAATTCTTATTATTATGAATATTAAGTTTAGAGAAAATGATTCAAGTGAATACAAAAAGGAAAAAAAGACTAAAGCCATTATCACATCTTCGTGGTCTTTACATCTTTTTGAGGTCCTTCAAATTATAAACAAAAAAACTCAAACTCACCTCAAAACACATGGCTAAGACAACAGAAATTCAAAACAAAATGAACAAAACAAAACCAAAGAGATGTACCAATGACTGGATGTGTTTTCAGTCTATAGCCAGTGTGGCTTTATGTCTTATTTTAGCACTTACAATAGTAATTGTAAAACCCCTAATAACTCTTCTCTCGTCCAACACATTTCAACTTTGAAGAAACTAGTTCACATTTAATCCTATTGTACAACATGAAAGACAAAACAGACTTAAAACAGACCTTAAAGAAACAGGATTGCGTCCACGAGGCTAAAGAGTTAATAAAAGTCACCTTAAAAAGGTGAAACGGCCTCTTTTCAAGCCCGAATGAGTTTACTCTGAATCTATTTAACAGCAGAGTTGAACACAGTCTGTCTCTCTCTCTCTCTCTCTCCTCCGGGGCTCCACACAGAAAATATACATTCTCGTACCATTTAGAGCCAGCAGGGGGCAGCAGCAGCATGAAGAATACTCTGAGGGGCAGCGATCCAGTGAAAGGCATTAAGGCAGAGACACGGGGAGTTCAGGTGAGGTCTACTGTGGATCACCTCGTCTACACCAGGCTTCCTCTCCGCGTGTGTGAGTCTTATCTCGGATGGTGTCGTATCAGGCCTCTCTTGGCGTTGGTGGACTGCCTTTGCTGGGCGAGGAAGGACATGGCCTGGTGAGAGGGACCCAGCCGCTCGCCAGACACTTTCTGATGCAACGCCATCCCCTGAGAAAGAGAAAGACAAGAGTGATTGCAAATCCTCATTTGGCCTCAAATCTCTTTTACAAGTTTCATAACATCAAAAGGTGGTACAATTGTTTTCAACTGAACGGAAAAAAACTGACACATGAAAACCATTAAATGCGTTCAGGCCTTCTACATGTTTTCTTTCTGTATCTGAACACCCACTTACCATGTTGTACCATGCAGTAATGATGAGTTTCTCCTCCTGGTCATGTCTGGCTCTGCTCTTCTCATAGTCATTCTGCACAAAGAACAGATCATCACGCATTAGTGAGATTTCAGGAGCTGGAGTGACCTACTTTGTCTCTTTACGTCAAAAAGCTTCATACCTCCAGGTGATGGATTTTTCTCTCCTTCTCCGTCAGCTGGTTCTTTAGAGCCTGAATGTCAGGAGTCGCAGGCACTGGCTGCTGCTTGGGATCCAAAGTTTTGATCACCTGCACACACACAAGTACATTAACAGAACGTAGTCAGACTCACGATGGACCGTTAAAAAAAGGATAAAAATAAATTAAGCAGAACCAGAGATATTGTCTTTTTTATTCCACGCATTCTTCTTCCTTGTCAAAATCTGGTGCCTACATTACCCACAATGAAACTCGCCCGTTCGGTCCGAGCTTCGGCTGTCTTAAGGCACAGACACACATGCGCGAATGCAGGCGAGTGACCATAGCCTTCGATATTCACCTGAAGTTCATCAAAGTTGAACACGAAGCGAATATGCAAATGTTCTTCGCCCTTCACTCGCATAGAATGGAAGTGAACGGAAGGCGAATATAAATTTGACGCATGCGTGTCAAATGTCCTTTTTAGTTTTTATCATATCGAGTCGACCTCATACTGTTCTTTCAGTCAAGTTTTAGTTGACTAAAAATCTGGGCATGTCTTACTTTTTACTCAATGAAAACGGTTTGAGTAAAGCAGATTATAATAAACATTTCAGTCAATCTAGTCTAGCCAAAAGATGTCCTTGGTTCTTTCTCCCAAGTCGTTGTTAACTTTAACAAGTACGGAAACGGAATTGCTGCATTGAAAAAACCCAATAAAACTGTCTTTAATATTTCAGCTTTTCTTTTTTGTCAACGAAAATAAGAGATTTAGGTTAAGTTTTATATATATTTTTTAAACAACATTTTAGTCTCGTCTTTTTTCATCAACAATAATTCCTGTTAATATCACAGCTGGTGTTTAATGACGTCTCATCATCTCGAAATAAAAAGTTGTTGACAAACATTTTTAGTCAGTTTAATTAACGAAATGAACACCGGTTCACAACCCAGATTTATATAATGTTCAGACGCAGCACTGACTCAAGTCAAATGATCAGAAGTCCCTCAGTTCCCTCTGGAGCCACAAACGTATTCACATATGCAGTAGTATTCCCGACACCTGTGAACAGACTTTGATGTGTAAACTTGGTGGAGTCTCCCTTTAGAGCCAGTGAAAAAATAACCCTCATACTTTCATTGCAGCGCCATACACTGGGGACAGCATGTTCTGTTTAGGTGGACTGACCGTTCTCGCCTTCTCCACATAGCGCTTGTATCGCTCCTCCATCTGCTTCATGTCCTCGTCCTTCTTCTTCAGGCTCTCCTGGAGTTCATCTATCTTCTTTGCCACTGAGAGGGAGACAAACAAACAAAGTGTAAGGAAGAGACGAACGGACACACAGAGGCAGCCACTGAAGGAGCTCAAGAGCACAAAGTGACATTTTTAAGAAATGACTTACTGCTGCAGTCCACTTTGGGCTCAAGGTCATCAATGACCTCTCTTTTCTTTTGGAGATCCGAGTGAGCTTCATGGAGCTTCTCCCTGCATTGATCACATGTCAGGAGTGCGTTTGATCACTTTTGTTTGGGAGCGAGTAAATAATCTAGAAGTAGCAGTGTGGTACTTACAAATGCTCCTCAAGCTTCTTCTTCAGTAAGGAGGACTTCAAAGAAACAGAAAAACACATTTAAAACTCAAAATTAAAAACACACAAGGTTTTCTAAACACACAACACACAACACACAACACACAACACACAGTATTAGATGCAAAAGTCAAGCTGGCAAAGATTTAAATCATGGGCCAGTTAGACCGAGGGTGGGCCGTACTTACGATGGCCTGATTTTGGCAGGTGATGGATGGGGGCAGGCGCAGAGAGACAGACAGAGAGGGGCAGCGTTAACAGTGAATCATCACAGCAAACATGGGTTAAAGAAATTCCCATACAACATGTATCAAACACTGAAGTCCTCAACAGCCAAGGGATTTCAACAGAAATATTTTCAATACCATGCACTACAGATTATTGTCTTTATTGATTAATCATTTGGTCTCTAAAATGTTTTTTTATGTATTTTGTCAAAGACATTCATTTAAATATGATGTGAACCAAAGAAAAGCAGAACATCTCCAATCTGAGAGGCTAAAAAAAGCTTTTTTGTCCATTTTTACATGAAAAATTACTTTAACGATTAATCGACTATCAAAATAGGCAATTATTTTTCAGTTGATAAACTAATTGATTAGTCGACTAATCGTTTGCACATTTTGCCTACAGCTAAAAGAAAAGTTAGATTTAAGAAATTTTTAATGCCACTAGAAATTTAGATTAATGTATTTAATGTCTTTTTTAAGACTTTAGGATCCACAGGAACCCCTGGGTGCAACTCTACATGCATGTAGTTAATCAGTTTTATAAAAAGGGTTCGCATGCACAGAGTCTCAATATTCTGTCAACATGATTGTAGAAAACTACGGTTTGTGATGAGAGTTCTAACAAAAGTGGGCAGAGGAGATACGAAGGTCTCTCCACTCACATCCTCAGTCTTGCTGTCCTGGTCGTGGAGCGCTTTCTGAAGCTCCTCGATCTGAGAACGCAGCTCGGAGATCTGCTGCTGGTTTAATCTGGTAAACGAACAAGGACAGGAAGAAAGGTTAGGAACAGAAAGAGTGAAAGGAAAAAAGATACAAGAAACGGAGAGAAAATAAAAGGTTGAAGGAACATTGTGGAGAGAGTAACAAAGAAAAAGGGAGCTCGATGGTAAACATGAAACACGAGGTTATTAAGTTGATACTGTGGGTGGAAAGATATATGCAAAGTATCATGTGGATCTCTATAAATCTGCTGCAGGCAGTGTCTCCCCCCCCCCCCCCAACGAAGTGTGCTGCCTGGCTCCTCTCTACTGAGCATGCTCATTCCACTCCTCTCCTCCTGTTACTGTTGCTGAGGATGCTTCCCACACCCTGGGCCTGGTGTTGCATGGACACACACACACAAACACGCACACACATAGTCCACCCACATGTCCACATGCCCACATGCCCACAGGCATGTAAACACACACACACAGTCAAGGGACAATCTGGCTTCCTGCCGTCTGTCCTCCAGTCCAGCCCACACAGCTCAGTTGAGCACACAGTCCAGAGGGTGAGTTGACATTTAGGCAGATATCACTCCTACCATCCGCCAAACAACCAGCTTAATTTCCAGGAACACATAATGTGGTGGCCTAGCAGGGGAATGATTACTCAACACAAGAACAAGAACTCGGACTTCATGTACAAACACACTCTCCCTACCTGTTCTGAGTTTCCAGGGTGTTCTTGCTGCGCTGAGCCTCCTCCAGCTCAGCCTGCACCTCCACTACTCTCTGCCTGTAGGTCTCCTCCTGGACACACAACATCTTGTTCTCGCTCTGTAGACGCACCACCGTCTCCCTGTACGAGGAAGAGAACAAGGAGAAGAGATGGGGGAACAGGAGGTGAAGGGAAGGGTGGAAAAAGAAAGTGGAGGACAGATGAAATGGGTCAGAGAGAGAAAGGCCGCGCCTTTATCGTTATCTGACAACGCCCGGCCAAATGTGCAGCACTGACATGTGTTGCTATTTTAGGGGCCAACTGCGCCTCAGACTGTTTACGATGAATATAGGGCACGAGTGGGTGGGCTACTGACAGTGACACCGATGTACGTCTGTTACGGGTTTAGAAGGAAAATCTCATCTGTTACGCTTAAATATGGTCGCTACAGTAAACATGAACCCCCCCACACCGCGGCTTAGACACACAGACACAGCATGACAGACATACTTGAGCTCAGTAGGCATGATCTCTGCAGCGAGGTTTCCTACTGTGACACCATTGTCACACAAGCCTCCTGCAGAGAGAAGAGAGATTAAGTGTCAGTGGGTTACTTAACTTCATTTCATTAAATAGCCTGATTTACATATTTTGGTTTCACATACTGTACATTTTAGCTTTTGATTATTTTACCACCAGTGAAATTAGAACTCACCGGATCCGCTGAGACACTTCTGTTGGACTTGTGCGCACCTGAGCTCATCGTTTGTCTCCCGAAGTGTGTCTCTTTCCGAGATCAGATGCTGCAGAATGAAGCACAGCGCAACAGACTTCAGCTTTAATCCTTTAGCTTGTACTTTAAAATAATTAATAGGCCAACAGCATCTTTAAAGTCAAGCAAGTGTGAACTTGCCATGTGTGGAAAGGAAAATAAAAAATAAAGCAAAGAAAGGAAGCTCGGTGCCACGATGGTTAAGGTGCGTACAACATCAACGGTTCGATTCCCAGCCTCTCCTCTCCCAACATGTCTCTATTTTCACTGACTGTCAAATAAAATGAGCAGCTGTGGGATGCACATGAAAATGAACAAAACCCATTTGTGCCTGCAGCTCGAATTTTGTTCTTACAAATCTGAAGATATATGTTTTCAAAATCGGTTAAACTGTTTGCCTATTTATTATTTATTATTATTATTTTTTTTTTTACTTTTTCGAGCTGCAGGCACAAATGGGTTTTGTTCATTTTCATGTGCATCCCACAGCTGCTCATTTTATTTGACAGTCAGTGAAAATAGAAAATGTTCTTATTATATATTTAGTCTTTGGGCACATGTTGATAGATCGATAGTGCCCAAAGACTAAATATATAATAAGAAAATAGAGCACAATCACATATTCAGTTTCTATCACTTCATAACACGTTGAATATCAAAGATATGCACATTTACGCAGTGTAAAAGAAGAAGCATATGGCCACATTTAATAAACACGTTAGTGTTTTCCCTAATTTTTCTAAAATCCTTACTTTGACTATTGATAAATGTGTAATATTTTCATGCGATCTAAAAATGTCAAAGTTGTTAGAAACCGTCAGATTCTCTTTGGGCACAAAGAGGTTAATGCCATTTCACATTTAGACTAAGGCCAGTAATTGGGGGAAATCAGATTAACATTACCGCATGACCCTCACACCCCACGAAGCGACGAGTTTCTGTGTGTAGACTCACACACTACCTAGAAGTAGTACAAATTAAATGTACACTTCATGTCAGCACAGTATGCATTTCTTAATTACTCCCACGAGAGACCGAGGACATTAATCACTCCTGTCAGATTGCACCAGTTGACACAGGACTCCACTGAAAAATAGTAAGAGATTTGTCTGGCAACAATCCCTCGTGCAGGGATGTCTGTCCTGTGTTGATCCACACAGGACAGACATCCCTGAAATCAAACCTAACCTCTTCATTGTGTGACCATGATGTCAGACAGACGCTCTGCGCTGATCATCCAGCTCAGTAAAAAGCACTTTGCCTGTGTTCATTCTTTCCCCACCACAATTGAACTTTTATTTCCTGCCAATGTTCACCAAACTCACTTTTTTCTCCTTCAGCAGTGAGTCATACTTGTCATGAAGGTTCTTGTACTCAAACTGCCATTTCTCAGCTTTCATGGCCTCTGCAGAGTGCTTGGTGTGAAGCTCGTGAGCCTGCAAGTTAGAGAGAATAGCAACAGTGTGCGTTGGCAAGAGCGCTCTAGAAAAACGTGTCTGGAAGGTTTTCCAAACACGTGCACGAACCAGACTGTGTTTAACATCATTTGGACTTCCACACAGGAAGCACCCCCCCTCTTTCTCCCGACCCACGGCTTGCCTGTCTCTTGTAGGTGTCTAGCTGATTGCGGACAGCGTTGGCCCTGCGCAGCTCCTCCTCCAGCTCGCAGGTGCGCTGCATGTACACGGTGTTGCGCTCCTCCAGGAGGCGCACCTGTCTGCGCAGGTCTCCCAGATCCTCCAGCTTCCTCTTGTACGTCTCCACCAGGGCTTCGAGCTGGTTCACCCGGTCAGACGAGTGCCTGAGGGGGAGGAGAGGACAGTGTGGGAGGCGTCGAGTACCAGCTCAGAAATACGACTTTTAGTCAAACACAATGCAACCGTGTGGATATGTACTTAACTGTTGAAAAATCAACAACTCTGACGCAAGCCAGTGTCAATGCATGAAATTCATATTATCAACACAGATGCCAGAGAGGAGCTGAATGGACGTCTGTGTGTGGGCAGAGTGGGAGTTGTTTCTGAGAGTGTAAATTGATAATAGATGAACTACTGCTTCAAAGGAAAAGGCTGGAGAGGTTCTACATTGTTGAAATCCTCTGAAAAGATCAAAACCAACAATGTGTTAGTTTCTCTCAACTTTTCTACTACTTTCTTTATTACCAGTTCATGGTAATAAAGAAACAACTCGCCAAGGTCATATGTGAAGCTCGCTGGTGTGTTTTTATACATCAATTGAGCGCCATCGCACAGAGGAGTAAGCTTCAGTAGACACACAGGCAATGAGCCTACTTTTGATTAAAGTAACGCAGAAACTAATAATTATTTTCATTATCGACAAATCTGCAGATTATTTTCTAGATTAATCGTTTGATGACATTTTTCACTATTTGACATTTTATAGACCAACGTCCAAGGTGATGTCTATAAATGTTTTGTCCGTCCAAAACCCAAAGATATTCACTTTAATATGATACAAGAACAGAGACAAGCAGGAACGCTCCATATTTAAGAGGCTGAAAAAAGCATTTACCTACATTTTTGCATGAACAACCCTGTGTGTAAATATTAGATAAATAACAGAAACTCACAATTTCAAAATACATTTCTATTCTTGCACAAAATATATAAATTCAAGCACATTCAATGACCATTTTCAAAACTTTCAAGGCCTTAATTCCCCCCCCCCTCAAATTCACAAACTTTTTAAGGCCCCGTAGGAACCATAAATATATCGGGGAAATCTTTGCGTGGAAGACACTGTTGATTCTGAATGTATTTGCATGTCTAAAATTCCTCAGTGAATTTATTACACAATCCCAAAATGCTCCGTTGTTGCTACAAGCAGGGAACAGAAAACTCTCTGTGTCCATGTGATTGAACGCCCACCAAGCGTGACTTACTGCAGTTTGGCTGAGTACAAACTTAGGTTAGCTCGTGAGAAGGCCTGCACTGTGCTCCACAATAAATTCAAACTTGATTGGGTGGGATTTTTGTCTGTGCTCACCTGAGAATGTCCATCTCGTCTTTGAGGGACTGGGCTTCCTGCGCCAGGCTGGTTAGATCTTCGTTGCGTTGCTGCAGGTCGATCACCTCGCGCGCCAGTATCTCTCCTCGTACGCGCACGTCATCTCTGCTGTTCTCCAGTCTGAGATGTGTAGATACCAGAGCAGTTTGTGTAACTGAGTAAACTGGATGGAGCATGATGTTATCTCGTATAGGATTTAGAAATGCTGAAAAATCCCCAGCTACATCTTCTAAAAAGTTGAGCAAACTATGTTAATGTTAAAATGTCTATTATGTAAAGGCCTGATGAGTTTTTGCTTATGCATTAAATTCTATTCAGAGCCCCTGGACTGTGTGTGTGTGTACCGCTTGTACCTGTAGTTCTCCTCCTGAAACTGCTCCATCTGACTCTGCAGCAGCAGCAATTTCTTGCCAGTGATGGAGGTGGCGTCCAGAGAGTCACAGTGGCTCAGCTTCTCCTTCAGGGAGCATGTCTCTGCCTGTAGGGACGACTTCTCCTCCAGTGCCACCGACAACTGTGGCGGGAGAGAGACACAGAGGGAAAACATTGTAAAAAGACTGGGAAACTGCTGAGAGGGAGAAGTGATGAAGATGCACAAAGTGACAAATCTACAGCTGAACAAAGGCAGCAGGAAAGAAAAGAGACAGAGGATGCATCAGAAAAGTCCTGAAAGATTTTAAAACAAGAACTAAGACAAGAGCAACTGACATCTTTCTGAAAATAAAAAACATGAGAATCATCCCCAGACGTCAAACTCAGCGCTCTTCATGCTTAGAGAACCTCGAACACATGCTTTGTTCTCACTTCACATGCTCAGTCATCAAAAGCTAGTGAGTCAGCTGATTTGCAAAAGTCTCAGGCAGATGGAACTTTCTCAATAGTGAAGTTGTTAGCATTACCCTCAGGGTCCAAAGCAGATGATATAAATAGATGAATATGCACAGCTCGTTGAGCATTAATGATCGTGGTTATACTGATACAGTTCAGGGGCAGAACGTTCTATTTTTTTGTGCTCGAGTCGGTCTGAACTGAAGTTAGACAAGCTGGCATTCCAATGTTAAAAAAGGAGCGTTTACTTACCTGCTGGACATCTTTCCAGTTTGAATACAGCAAAACCCTACACTGAACTTTAAGGACAGATTGCATGCTTTAGCACAGACCAGTAACAGTAAATAGCCTTCAAAACAACACAAATGACTAATCCCTAATGCGTGGGCTAAGTAAGTAAACAAACAGGTGGGCTGGGAGCAGTACAAATTATTGTTGGCTACTGCTCCATCCAAAGCCAATGTGTCAGTTTTATCTTGATGTTATGCAACTATTGATTTAAAAAAATAAATAAAAGTATCTTTGCAACACACAAAATGAGTCCCCTCTCAAGTCAGTGGTGCAAAAACAAGCCATGGAAACACAAACAAAAGTATCAGGCAGGCAAATCAATAAGGACCAGAGCACAAAAAGCAGGAGGAACATACATTCAACAACAAGCTGCAACCACCAGACAGCAAAACCAGGCCTCAAAGGATCCGAAAGTCAGGTTCATCAAAAAGGTGAAATAGTTTTATATTACTCCAAAAACCACAAAATGTTTTGGTTCTATTTATGGTCAGAAGTGATTACCTCTCTATATGGTTGTTTAAATTATAAGTGGCGGTTTCAAATCCCCAATCATGACTCAAGGGAAATTGACAGGAAATGATGCAGCATGTAATCCAGCCTCGCCGTATACTCTACTAACACTCTATCAGAGCTCTAAGGAGCGCCTTTCTGGCAAAATCTGAGATTTTCAACGGGAGCTCGGAGCGTCCGTACATAAAAGTTGGTGGGCTCTGAAAAAAAGACGCTGGTGCAGCGCTTTATCTCTAAGTGGCTGCATACACCATCTCCTCATTGGGAATAATTTTAAAAAGACGCTGTTGCTCAGAAAACAAACACTACATGGACAGGCAGCCTGAGAGCTCAACACAGGACAGCTTTTATTGTGAAGCAATCACAGGAAATGCAATATTGTTGTTACAGGTTAGCGCTGACGCCGACTGTTCTTCATACAAAACAAGAAAACTATAATTCTGGCCATTTTTTGGCAAGTTTGTTTGGCTGACCTGGTAACAGATACACCAGGTGCTCACTATTGTATTTCTGAGTGTTTGCTGTCACTAGAATTCTAGGTCCTGTAGTTTTAAAAGGGGACATACTATGAATATTTTCAGAGATCAAACTTATTTTACTTCATGTACACATCGATTTAGGTGGATTGGCCATCTACCATAAACTGTGAAATAATACGACTCAGTCAGTTTTTTGTTTTCAGACTGGGTTTTTCTTTTTTTTGGAAGGGGGCTTAAAGAGACAGGAGCCAAAACAGAGCGTTTCAGACAGAGGGTGAATACAGGTGAATTCAGACAGACAGTATGAGAACAATTATGCGTTTTTTAACATTAAATCATTCAAACATGTTGTAGTAGAAACCAAAATACAAGTATTAACCTGAAAATTAGCATAATATGTCCCCCATCTTTAAAGTCTCAGGAAATGTTTGCCAAGTAATACATAGACCGTATTTGGTGTACCAACCTGATGTTCCAGGTCTCTGCAACGCTGGCTCAGGTCCTCCTTCTCGCCTGCCTCCTCACTTAAAAAATAATACTTCCTGGACTGCAAACACAGAACCAACAGAACACGTACACAAAGGAGATGTCATACTAGTCGCAGTAGGAGGGAGTAAACACTAATAAAAAGGGTGAATCAAAACACAAAAGAAGGATGTAACAGATCCGCTGAGTGAAGAACAAAGAGGGGGAATGAAAGTGTAGCAGGTTTCACCTGGTAGTCAAAATCCCCATAGGTCTCTGGGCTTCCTGGTTCCGATGAAGGATCCTTTGATAAGAGCTAAACGAAAGTGGTCATAACCAAGTCAATGAAAAGCACAAATTACTGGGAAATACCTGGTACCAAAAAGCTATTGTTTTTAGTTTTCTGAATAACTTTGTTTTGTAGAATCTGGAGCTTTTCCTCCTCCCCCCACGTTCAACATTTACAGCCTCATGGTTTTCATTGAAGCACTAAAACATATTCTCAAAATATCTCAGAGTAGGGTTTCTGGGACTCCGTTCAGTATTATGCTTATCCGGATTTCTTTGATTGTGCATTAACCATGACTAAGCGCTGGGATTAATGCAAAGTAGAGAGAACCGAGAGGATAAGCGAGCGGCTCACTCACCTCCTGAATGGCTGTCATCACAACGTGCTGGACAGATTCCTCAAGTGTCATTATCTGCTGGATTTGCTCTGTGTTTAGGAGAAGACAACAGAGAGCCGTGAAGGTGCAGCCAAATGCAGATTACCACAAATACTCTCCTAAAAAAACAAACCAGCACTGCATCTATTAGTATTTCCAGAGCTCATCAAGCTGAGTTTTTAAATAACAAATGATCCGTTTTTCTCCTGAATTGTAATTTTCAAAATGGTCTTTAGTGTGGGAGAAAATAAAATCACGTTGTCAGGTTATCAACTTGTGATGATCAGACCATGACTGATATAAAAGCAAGAATCATGTGATTTGACTTTAGAGTTAATCCTGCTATTTTCACAGATGGCTGCATCTACTTTCTTTCCCTTTCACAGCCCACACTTTACCTTGTTTCTTCTCACAACTGACAGCACAGCCCAATACGAGCTGCACCAGCTTGCCCAGTTCAGTGACATCTTCCATCTCCCCTATAAGGTTCACGTCCGGTAAGTGCACTTCTGCTACCTGGTGACCGAGCACCTGTTCATGGAGAGTAAGGTGAGACATTAGGATTGAGTTTCGAGTGAATATAAAAAGTGTACGTAAAGTGCCAAAGTTAGTAAAAAGAATACAATCTTCTTACATCATGATAATATTCCATCATGCTCTTAAGAATCTTTTTCAAGTTGCTGACCTGAAAAAACAAAACAACTCAGAGTTATTACAACTTGAACCTCATTTTAATAATTTAAAGAAAAGCCTAGACGTCTTGGTCATTCTAGGTTTGCCGTAAGGTATTCTGTCATATCCTACTGTTTCACAAATTACCTTGAGGCGCCAGTTGGCCCCGCTCTCCTCCTTGATCCTGCCTAGCCATGTCTCATTAAACCAAGAGGGGTCTCTGTTAATGAGAGCACAAGAGAACTCCAGTGACGACAAGGACGACACATCTCAAGATTCACAGGAGGCCGCAGGGCAGTGAGGCCCTGTGCTTCTGTTCTGCTAAGCACAATGACATTTGAGTGGAACAGTCACATGTCGTGGGAATAATGTTCTTGTTGTGAAATAACTCAAGAAGCAGTTGAGCATTGGGTTCAAAGTTAAAAAGGAACACCCCAAAATCAAAAATACATACGTGTCCTCTTACCTGTAGTGCTGTTTATCAATGTAGATTGTTTTGGTGTGAGTTGCAGAGTGTTGGAGATATCAGCTGGAGAGATGTCTGTCTTCTCTCAATATAATGGAACTAGATGCTCTCGGCTTATGGTGCTCAACAGTAATGTCTCTTTCAGAAATCATGACCCCTTTACTCAAAATAATCCACAGAGCTTGTTGTGAGCAGTTTCATGTAGGAACTATTTTCTTCAGCAGACATCTCTACAGCTGATATCTCCAAGACACCAACAGCACTACATGCAAGAGAAAAAATATGTATTTTAGATTTTGGGGTGAACTATTCCTTAAAAGTGAATAAAAAAAGAAATACAATTTGCTTTGATTAAAAAAAAAAGTTATGTTGTTTATTTATCTGTATGGGAATGAACACAAATGTCCCACCACAAGTTATAAAAAGGTCATCAGGCCTGGACAGATTGGTTTACTTAAAAATGACCACATATGTGATACATGCAACAAAGCTGACCTCACAAATGCAGACTGCTTTCTTTAAATAGTTTACATTTTGCATAGATAATGGATTTGTGTAATTCAAAGAGCAATTTAGTGCAAATCACACAGATAAGCAAATCCCAGTGAGTAGGCTCTGAATTAATCTCTACAAGCTGTTTCTCCTGAGTTTACGTTGTGCACTTGGATAATCAAAACTACAAAACTATAAACACTTTAACTAGTTAAACATATGTGAGCCCTTACATTCTGTGCAGCACATGTGCGATGGCCACTCCGCTCGTAAGGTCCTGCTTGCTGTTGCATGATGGCACATGAAATGTCTGTAACTGAGAACGAAGACATTAAGAATCTTTGGAGAAACATCTGATGAACCACAGACAAATTTTATGATTTAATCTGTTGATGTGTGTAATAAGCCTGCACAAGCATAAACTCCTTTGGGACATCATTGTAAATAATAATATATGCATACTTTCTTCGGGCAAAGAACACACTTTTAAATAGAAATATCTTTAATATTACTAAGTGACTTGGTACCTGCAGTAAAAAACAACAACATTATAATGGCCTGAATATATATTTAAAAAAAAGAAAATGCAGGGACTTTGTCTAAACCCATTCAATATGTCTTTACGTCACTTAAATGACAGATACTAATCAGTTATAGGGGATTACATTACCTACTTAGCAAGCTATTAATATTAGTTGGCGTCTTAGTTTAGTCCTACACTTGCCTCTGTGTGGAAAAGTGCCAAACAGGTGGATTTTCCCTGGTCTTAAGAATTTACTTTGTTGGAAATGTAAGTCTATGCATACATCTCTCAGCTTACACTAAGCTATTTTAGGTTTGTTTTTCTGGCAGTCAACTTCGCTGACACCGCAGTCACTTTGGTACAGATAACAGCAAACTTCCAATGTGTTTACCTAGCTAGCTAGCGTGGCTGGCTAGCGATATTTAGCTTCCAAACACACAGCTGTTACAGCTGCCACCTGCTTGTATGAGCTAATTAGTCAACAAAGCAGCTATTTATTTATAGCTATATATTGATAGGTTTATACAAACCTATCAATATATGTCACCTGTTAGCAGGAGGTTAGCCTCGCTAACAAACCTTGCTAATATCAAACTTACCCAGGTTAACAGTGAATCACACAGCTCTGCTTTATCCAGACTCATTGTGCTGAGCCCAGTGAAACCCACAGCAGCTTACGGAGAGGCGATGGATTTGGCTCTCAAGACTTTTTTCTCCACCGAGGTTTGTTACACACTCCTTCCACTTTCCACGTCAGTCATTGTCCAGCCATGGCCTCCTCCTGCTGCTGCTCCTGCTGCTGCTCCTGCCCCCTTCGCGGTTCAGTTCCTGTTATTATCCAAGCGAGCTTCCGTATTTAGAGCGTTCCCACGGAGACGGGTTGTGTTTCGGGTCAGTTTGTCTGGTCATGGTTGATGATAATAAGATGATAATACAGCCTGCTGTCTTTTTAAGCACGCCAGCTTGAATGTTGGTGGCTAAAGAAGAATGACAAGAATTTGATTTCATTAATTTAATTCAATTTCTATTCAATGGGGCTTTACTGCCCTGGGAAACATACGTTTACATTTTCAAAACCAAAGTGAAATAAAAACAAATGTAGGCCTTAGTAAAGATCTACAAGTATAACTAAATGGTGGACAAAGCTGTGTAAGATTGCAACATGTATTAAAAATACAAACAGCAAAAGTGTGATTTTGCTCTTGAAAAATGTACACAGATAAGTAAAGATATCTTAAGTAAAAAAATAGAAATAGAAATAATAACCGTCTAAACACTGCAATTTCCAATGCTAACGTTTGGTGAGTTTAGGAGAGATCTACAGACACAAATAGACAATGATAGTAAAATAAACAGCTAAATGTTTATTTTGAATGTTTTCTTTCCACTAGTCTGAAAGAAGACATGTTGTGGAAGCAAAATAGACCAAACTCTGAACTGAAAGAATTATGTTTTTGCCTGCTGCCTCTTGCTGAATGGAAATCCCAACAATGAATGGAGGCCAGTATCTCTGTTGGAGCCCCCACTGTTTTATTTTTGTTATATTCAAAGTTCCTTAAAGCACCACTGGATGGCTCTAGTTGACAAATAGCTATAGAAATGATCTTGACACACAACTGGCTGCCCCACAGATTACATTGCCCATGACAGGTGTCTTGTAAAATCTGTCTGATAAAACATGTTCAAAACAAGTGGCCAAAAACAAATGTGAGTTTTAATCATAGACTGCATGGTTTTAATACTTCAGGGACAGTATTAATCAATCCTTTAGTTCTATTGGCATTATAATGAATTTAATATGTAAATGTGTGTATCACAGTTTGTCTTGCGACGATGACTGTGTTATTTCATTTTCAAAAAGCCTCCAGAGTGGGGATGTACTGACCAGGTCACACTGGTCTGTGTTTTACAGCTTTGACAAAACTTTAGCAGGTGTCTGTCAAAAGCCGCGCTCTCATATTATTACCATGCTGTCACACACGTCCTCCCTTTCCTTTGTAATCTGCATTCGCTCCACACGTCTCCTTCCTGCGTCCTTTGTCTATGTCACAAATCAAACTTCAGCGACCAATCACAGCAAAACACTGCTGCCCACTGCTTCCTGTTTACTCTGGCAAACCCAACCAGTGTACCAAGTCCAATGCGCTTGTTGAACACATACACAAGATTAAATATCTGCTACACTACTGGTTCTTTCCATCCAAAACCAGTCTGGTCACAACACCACCTTACATCTGGCTTTACCATATTTGTCTGAGTTCCTGTTTGTCTGAATGGTTTTCTAGCCAGAGGAATGCACATGTTTATGCATTTTCCTCCGCAGGCTGTTATAACTCATAACTCAATCACACCAACTGTCAGTTGATTATATAAACTTGTATTATGTTTGTTTTTTTATCATTCTCTTTCATTTTGATCTGCTTGTTCATGCCTGTTAAGTCTTTTAATTGAGGTAACATTATTATCTCCAGTCATTTAAGGGCAGTTGTTTGCTAACACATATAAATGTTTGCTTCAGGACAGTGGGGGTCTCCAGTTGAGTAACCCAGGACTGGATTAAGACACCTGGGAGGAAGTGAGGTTCATGGCTTGTGGGGGGCTAAGCGGCGAAGTTAGTCACTCGCTGAGGGATAGGTCAGGGCTGACTAATGCCTGAGTGGCAGGAGGTGTGGTGTAGGGGCTCTGGCGAGGCAAGGCTCGAGTTGAGGCTGACTATTTTTGGCCAGCTCCTCTTCCTCCACGCTAATTCCTCTTTTCACCCGTTCTCTCTTTCCTTATTCCCCAGATGTGTTTCCTTCCTGAAAGTCAAAAGGCTTTACTTCTCCTCTTTTCCAACCCCACACTGACGCACTTCTGCATCGCTCTGGGGGGAACTGGAAGGGTGGAGGTGGGAGGGCCAGCAGCTAAGATTGAGTAATCATTCCATTTTTTGAATCTTGCGGTTTTCTTGTTTGGAAAAAATGAGGATGGTTCCTGATTTTTTAAATTCTTTGAGTGCAAAGAACAAACTATCTGCATTCTCGACCCTACGAGGTCACATAATTCAGTGAAATTATTATGAGTAGATAGTAACAGAAACATCCTTTACATATTTGCTTTTATCTAACTTAAAAATGTATGTTGCTTATTGTTACTTCACCTGGATGTTTGACCTTACTCTGCATAATGATGCTGCTGCAGAGTCTGACATTAAAAGGTTTTTTACATAAATCTGCAGAAGGAGGAAAGTTTCTTTGTGCTCACTTTAATTCCCAGTTGAACATGTTTATGTATGACGTAATTCCTCATTTTTAGGCTTTAAATATTAAGACTTTTAACTCAGTTTGTCTGCTTCATAAGGACTTTGTGGTTGTGGTTTTAAAAGATTTGATTGACAGCAACTTCACAACTCACCAACTGTCATCGGTTTCTAATAAAAATTCTGAGTTAGAAAGTCCACAGAGAAAATCAGAAATACAGTAAATGAACGTGAAACAACGACAACTCTTCTAACTTTGGCAGAAAATAATGTGTCCACGGTGGATCCCTTTAGTTAAGACCATATTAGTAGTCTTCACCCATTCACCCAGACCGTACACTGTGATAGAGAATCGTCAATCACAAGGTAGCCCTGCCCTTAAGCATACGCATCTTTATCGTCTATTTTACTCTAATAGGACTATAATTTACAAAATGAAAATCATGCTGTACTGAAGAAGACTTGAAACTAGTGATTGAGACCATAAACTCATTACGAAAATGTTTACTGAGGTGAACATCATTTTCTCATAGACTTCTATTTAGTCAGACTTCTTTTTTCCATTAGAAAGAAAGCAGGGTTGAAACACTTTGGCTTCACTTTTCAGAGGTTGGCGTTAAGACTTAAGACTCATTTTGAGATAATGAGTTCTAAGGACCTTTAACATTTATTGTGGAGAAACCATATCAGACACAAATTATTATTCCAAGAGAGCATTTTTTATAAAAAAACGTCTGGTTTAAGTACCTTTCTTTTGTCTTTTATGTCCTCATTTTCAGGTTAAAGTCTAGCCTTGAACAAATTGTGAAAACCTAATGCCTATAAAGCTCCCCACAAGCTTACATGTGAAGGAATGATGGGGTGTGAAGAGACAAAGAAATGCTGCACCTTTAAATGAAAGAATGCCAACGATGTGCGGCTGTGCCCAGGCATTTGGAGCTGGAATGTGTTGGAAAGCTGGCAGCGGTTTATTTTCCTCTACAGCTTTCCCAGGTGTTACATGGAAAGGAAACATCAAAACCACAGAACAGAGATGGACAGGCCACAAATAAAAAAGAGGGTGTGTCACACAGGAGTATGATCAGAAAGCCCCTTGAGGTTATAGGTACGCACTGTCAGGACATGTAAAATAGAGATTTATGACCCTCTCTGCCTTATCAGCTGTCTCCTTTCTCACCCTCACACAGATTTATGTCTTTTGGTAAGGGCAAGGTAGTCAATAATCATCACCTCTGTAACCTGGCAGGGAGAGTTAATTTTGAAACACACTGCAAATACACACAGGTTGTTGACCCAAAGAAAGATTGTCTGCCTTTAACAACCGAATAGTAGCATGTGCTGAACACATTTCTCCAACGTGACAAAATATACAACCAGTTAACTGAGATCCCCTCTGGTGACTCAGTGATTGTTGTGTCTGTGCCACTCAAAAACAGCAAAGTTACTGTTGTGTGTAACAGGCACTAAATGACCCTTGTATTTATTGATTTGAATCTTAACGTGACTCATGCAACGGCAGAAACTGCAGCAGTCAAACCCCTTATTGTTCTTTTCAGGCTTGACCAAATGTTATATTAAACTAGAGGCAGAGGAGGAGGAGGAGGAGGAGGAGGAGGGACCAGCTGTGATGAGGTAGCAGCCACCCCCTACACTATCCTTGGTTGTCATCTGTAAAACAGGTGACCTCTGCTTGCTTTTACTCTCATGGCACAATCAAGTTTTGATTTACTTATTGTATTTGTTTTTTGATAACACACTCTGCCCTGCCTCTCTCTCTTTATGTCTCGCTTTTTGTTTCGATGCCTCATAATCTCTCTTTCACACACAAACACACAAACAGGCAGCACATGGCCAGCGCGAGTGAGTCACAGTGGTCTGGTTACAAGTGCCTCTTCTCAGGGAGAGTCCCTCCATGTGTCCTTGGGATTAGGGCCAATCCCCTTGAGTGTATCAGGTGCACTGCTCTGCTGGACCACGTGAGACTTGTCGGTTGCATTGTCTGTTGGTTCATGAAAAGAAACAGACAGCAATAGTAGTTTCATTGCCTTTTGTTGTTTTGGCACAGTTTTGACATGACACTTGTACGTCTAAAAATAGAAATATTGAAGTGTATTCTATGAGACATTGGGAGTCTGGAGGATGCAGCTACTTGGATCTCTCACTGACACGGGCTCACAGACAGAATGCAGAGAGGGTCGACCTGCCCAGAGGCAAGCAGCACTGTGCCTGCTGCTACACACAATGCATACCATGACTGCCGTATGATGAGATAGATTGGCTAATGAAAAATGTATAATGTTTTTTACTGTACTTACTTTTTCAAAAATATCAAAAAAGTCAAGGTTGATTCCTATGAAGATTAGTAATAAGTCCATTTATTGCATTGAAACACAGCATATTGACCATATTGACCAACCAATTGTATGACAAGACTAAGGGTCTTTTTGTTCATGAACCAAAGTATTGGACAATTTAAAAGGTAAATAAAAAGCCACAAAAGTGCGGAGTTCACCAAAGTTATTCAAATTCATCCTCTGGGAACCATGATTGTCTGTACAAATGTTTGTGCCAATCCATGTAATAGATGTCATGGTATTTCACTAAAAGCTAATCAGAATCAGAATCAGAAATCCTGAGGTCAACCTACTGTTGGCGCTAGAAGTAAAGTCAAGGGGTCTTAAAAGTCTGTGGGGTTAATCCTCTGGGGACCATGAATGTCTATATCAAATGTCAGGGTATCACTTCCAACAGTTGTTGAGATATTCCACTCAGACCAAAGTGGTGGATCGACATAGCCATCCGCAGCGCTAGCATGGCTGCACATAAGTAACATGACAATGTTATTTACTGTGACACATACTGTAGTGAAACATCATTTCTTTCAACACAGAAGGGTTACTAAGAATCTTTTATATGTGTAACCTTAACAAACTGCTGTAAATCCTACTTGAAAGTATATGTTATAAGACAGACCCTTGATTTGGATATGAAATTGAGGGCTTATATAAATAAAACTGACTTGACTTTCCCATGTTGCATTTTCCCCTTTAGACTTGCTGTTTTGCTCACTTTTATACACCAGCTGTTCATACTGTACAAATACGTTGATGCCTGCTAATTTGTGTATATTTATTGTATTGCCATATAACGGGAGCAGTTCATCGCTGTCATCAGTTGCAAGTACTATATAACACCCGCAAATATCACCTCTTGAACTGTGGCTTAAAGGTATTTGAATATGGTGTTATTTAGTGGTCATGAATGCAATAATTATCGTGCAGAGCTAATAACAGGTTGGAGGCACAATACTTAAGCCTGCTCCTCCCATCACATGTTCACAAACACAGTTCATACACCCACGACCAACTGGAACAATAATGGAGCGTGCAGTATGCCCCACCTCGTCCTCACAAGCCAGGTGTATCTTTCCTCCACCCTGTTTGCCTTTTCAGATACACTCCACACACCCTTTACAAGATCATTGTGTTCTACAGGGGTGCTGCACGTGGAACAGGACTTTGTGGCGTGGCAATGCTGATGTTGGCTGGCAGGACTGACTGGGTCAGGGTGTGTGGTTAACAAGACTGGGCCTGTGAGAGGCCTGTTATCCCAGTAAAGTGAGCTATCAATGTCAATCCTGCAGGGAAAGAGTGCAGTTAAGGTGATAACTGTCATGTTTTTCAGCCAGTGTGTCTGTGTGTTAATCATTAGGAATGATTACTCACCAATAACTATTTCAATGCACAATTGGGCATGGGCAGATTATGAGACAATGGGCCGCTAGGCATGGACATGCAAAAGGCCTGACCACCTCTCCTATAGAGGATCTTTTTGTCATTGTTTTGTGGCTCTTTGTAGTCGTTATGCATCTTTCTGTGGTTTTGTGTCTCTTTCTGTTTCCCCTTTTCACAATCGTTGTGAGTCTCTTTTTCTCTCTTTACAGCTGGTTTGCCTCTCTTTGTAGTTGTTTTAGTCTATTTGTAGTTAATGTTTTATTAAAAACTTAGTCTCTTCCTGGTTGGTACTTGTCTCTTTGACTGACATTTTGTAGGTGAAGTCAGAGGGGTCCCTGACAC
Organism: Cottoperca gobio; assembly: GCF_900634415.1. NCBI lineage: Eukaryota > Metazoa > Chordata > Actinopteri > Perciformes > Bovichtidae > Cottoperca > Cottoperca gobio. The sequence continues at coordinate 17,756,544 of NC_041362.1, read as the reverse complement.
TTTGGGTCCCTCTGCATGTGCATGTGCCCGGTAGGCTCGTTCACTAATCCATCCATGCATATGGGTATGAGTGTTGTATTAAGATATTATGAAAAGATGTATACCTATTCTTTAATAGCCACATAGCAGTGATGATCTCAGAATCCAGCCTTCTTGACCGTTTGCTGGGTGTGAGACCAGATTCTAATGAGTTGTCGACACATGCCAAAAAAAAAAGCACAACCACACCTTCAACCTTGCACAACTTCCCTATTCTTTTGGTCTGCACACTCTCAGCAAACACACCCAAACAATATTCAGCCTTCTGCAGCCAGCCTTGCTTAATTGATGCCCTTCCCTAACAGCACTAAATTACACAGCCGGGCTTTGAGGGCAGAGAGTGGGTTGTCAACAAGTGTGGCCTGTGTGAAGCCGCGGCCCTTCACCCAGAGTGACACTCCACCTGACTCAGCAGCATACAGGCACTGTTTACTGTAGCTGTCCACCGCAATCAACACGCCTGCATCTGGCCTGACTGTAATTCCACTGTTAACCTTATCACTGCTGAGAGAGGGGAGTCTGGGGGAGGGGGAGGCTCATCTCCCTCCCTCTTTGTCCCTCCTCATACACATCAAAGCGCAATCTAGTCAGGCACGCAGGGCAACAAATTAGGCTTGCATGCACAGTGCAAACACTTATTCATGCGCACTCACAGTGGAAGCATTTCCATAAATAAATTATCCTGCAAAATTGAATTGCAGTTTCATTTCACTGTCTGCACGTAATGCACAGCAAATCAAATTAAAATTCAATATTCCAATTATAGACAAAGTTGAAATGAAAGATGTATTTAGGCCTGCATATATTTTACAACATTGCAAAGCATTACCCTGCAGAAAAATGGAGTGCTTATATTTGCATTTTTATTTTCTTCACATGATTTAGGACACAAATATGAATCAAGTACCCATGTATGAATTGTACTGTCTAATATATGTTTAACTGGTAACACTGTATACGACGCCCAAGGCTATAATGCATTATAAACATACTTATAACGTGGTATAATCTGCTTTTAGCACAATCATAACATATTAGAAAGCATTTTAAAATGACTTATAAGGTCAAGTATCATAATACTTAATGAATAATTGATGGTCACTCACTGAGGATCATAGTGTATTATAATTCCCATAGTTGTAATACATTTTTATAATCACTTTTGTAATGCATTATAATGTGGCTATAAGTTACTCAAAGTGGTCATTGTGCGCTTTCATTTAGGTGACAAAATATTATTAAATCTATGCAAGAACAACACAAAAATACGTTGCATAGTTTACTTTACTTAAAGCAAAGGGTAACTTATGATCACATTATAATGCATTATAGTCACTGTTATAATACATTATAAAAAGATTATGATGTATTACAGGTCATTCTAAACTGTTTAGAATGTGTTATGATTGTTGTTATAAAGCATTACGGATATTCATGAGTGCTTATAACTATAATTACACAGTATTATAGGGGGATTATAACGCATTATAACTACTTTCTTGCTGATTTGGTCTATGTTTTAATATATGTCATGCACTCTGCTGGTAATCCACTTGTTGCTCACCCATCTGTCTTTAGCACCGTCAGCACAAAGCTAGTGTGGACTGTCCAACTGACATTGATCCATTCAGACATCCACCTATAGTGACTGATCTGGACAGAGGTGAAGTAACTGTGATGGAAGGGCCGCTCCGCTGACTGACACGCCATGAGACACAGCCGGCTGATGACCTGCTAGAGTGAAAGCTGCTGACCCCACATGTTGTCTCATTTCTTAAGGATCCATCATCCTGTATAAACTTGCGCTGAACTTGTCACGTCTCTGATCTCCGTTTAGCAAAAAACCCAGTCGGTGATTGAGAAGCTGAGTCGGACTCTGAACACAAATTCAAAGCCCTTTGAAGTTTCGAAGGCTATCAAAAGGTCAACAAACAGTAAAGTTTGCTACAAAGAGATATATACACACACACAAAAAAAGAAGTGATAGCGGTTTGGGAGATAATTACAGAGAGTGAATAAAGGTTCAGTTTGAAAGGTGTTTGAAAAAGGAGTTGTCATGTAGGATTAGAGCCTTGTTGAAGCGATAACTCCCACGACCTTTCAACTCCTGTTGTAGGGTCAGCCTGAATTCCTCCCAGCACAGCGCCTGCAGCACTTCTCTCCCTAACCACAGAGAGCCGGATGATCTCACTCCCACTCCCAGCTCACAGTTATGCCATACGTGGGATCACTGATGACACTTTAAGGTGTTAAAAACATAAGAAAGTTGGTGAAGTTCAAAGGTTAAATTTAAGAATCAAATATGTATTTCAGTTTGTAATTCAAACAACTTTAGAAGCCATACTGTTCCTAGGCAGGATATCTCAAAATGCTCTCGCACTACATACAGTAGTTATCCTAGGTGTGTGAAGTTGAGCATATAACACCTAAATATTTTTTAGACAAAAAAAAGACAGATAAATACTTTTACTAATTCAATTTGTAGTCTCAGTTTCTGGTTATAAATGGGGTTTTATACGGAGCTCCAAAGTGTTTTATGTAAAAAATAATCAAACATTTCAAGAAATTATTAAAACTTGAAATATCATCATTACATGTTATTTTATCATTATTTATCATAATAACAGAATTTTAGGGGATTTTATTTGTTAGGCATTTTTATTTTACAATACACTTTTTAAAAAGTCAGTTTTAATTCTAAAATTGCATTTTCCCCCCTTTGAATTTTTCATAATGACCCATTTTATTTGAAAATAATAAACAAGGTTAAACACGCTAATGACCTAGCCAGCTAACTAGCTAGGCTGGGTGGTGAGCTTTGAACATAAAAGTGAAGAGACAGTGTTAGCATTGTTCGCTAGCTCCTGTTGGTTTGAGCGACCACAGAGAAAGTTGTGCTTTACAAAGTTCTGTGTTTTTCTAAAACACTTGCTAAACATTGGCTCGATATTGTGGCAGTTATTGTTTAACTTGCTTGCTTAAGAAAGTCTGAGCACTGTGATTGGATTAAAATGACAACACCACTGTCATAAAAAGTGGTAATGTGAAATAAAAAGTGACATGAAATAAAAGTGTCATTGGGAAAAAGGTCATTATGAGATAAAAACAGATTTAGTACCATTGAAATAAAATGAGAGTAGAAGGGACGTTACACTGTTTACTGTGCCCACTCGACTAGTTCAAAAGAAAATGGTGCTCAGAACTGTGTACTGACCATAGAAATAGAATGAATAGTAAGCCTTCTACGACCGTCACAGTACTGAAAAAATGGCCGCTGCTCTGACCATCCTGCTATGTTGATTTGAATGGGAATGTCCGTTCTACTTTCATTCTATTTCTATGCTTACCACACATCAAAAGACAGCATCCAGCCGGACAAGAAAACCGGAGCGGTGTATGACATCATTATGACATCACATGAAACAGCTGTGGGAAACAACACATCTGTTAAACAGAAAGGACCCGGGACAAGAGACTGAATGAACACCGGCTACAGACATCAGCTGTCTGTGAGCACCGGACCACTCACAACTAAGAAAGGGTTAAAGGTCACCAGGAGGCAGAGGAAAATCATGAAGGCCATCCACATCTGACGCCAAACACCATCTTTACCGCTCGTTATCACGCTATATGCTGTTGAAAGCTCTACACAAACCTTGAGTTGAAATGATGTTGTAACATGCTATATGAACATAACAAGTTGCCAATTATTGTTTTGGATTACATTGCTGAGGTGTTTCTTTTATTGTGTCCCACAACATACACACTGGTTCCATGTAGGTTTAATGATATAACATTACCATTTAACTACATTGTAAATGGCTTGTTTGTGCCCCCAGGCCCCCAAGAATGTCTTTAAATAGTACACAGACCAAAGAAAATAGCTTAGGAGGTTCTTCAAGCTGCTTAAAACACTGTGGTCTATTAAAATCTCTTTAGGAAACATAAAACTAAGCAGCTCATTTCAATTGATTCTCTAATCCCTTTTAGATTGACAGCAAATTAATTTGGCAGTTGGTAAATCCCGACCTCACCAGTATAAATCACTGGTACAAAAGGCCTGATTATGATGCAGAACAAAGGCTTATCTGTTCCACAAGTGACATCTATTCAAGTCTTTTCCCGCACTGCTAACAAACTTTCACATAATTAGACCCGTTCGCCGGATTGGCCCCAGAGTGGGATGAAACAACCCCACAGACAAACATTAACCCAGGCCCTGACCCTGCAGCCTGTCAAGAAGATGAACGTCTGAGACTGGAGAAAAAAAACAGCATTCCATTTCCCGTAAACCAGGGAACGGGGAGGGAGGGGGATTTTGGGAAGTTTTGTGAGTCATCACTTTTCTTTTCTGCTGGCACTCCCCCCTTTTGGCACTGAAACATCAAGCTTAAATACCTCCACGGCAGATTGCCCCGTCATGCTTTCAAAGGGGCCTCTTGAGTTTTGACAAGCGTCTCACATTGAACGTTACTGTCAGAGTCGCAGCTGTCACATCATAAACTCTCTTTGTTGCCACACACAGAGTCTCCACTTTGAAACCTGAGGAGATAACAAGTTAAGACTTATAGCATAAAAAGAAAAGAAAAGCATACAATGACTTGAGCTGGCTCAGATCCTCGGTTTGTCACTCAGGTTTGTTCTTGTGAGTGTGCATGTGCGAGTGTGTTAAAAAGTTTCTGCGATCAGGTCAAATACAGTGGGTGAGATGAGTCAGTGGATATCTGCTACCATGCTGAGAATTTATTACTTGCTAACTTCATCTTGTGTGACAATAACATGCTGACTAATGCTTGTAAAATGATGACAGTGCTCAAATATAGGAGCTTTTACAGCAGTTTTAGGTGCACCCCATAATGGAAAGTGCTTAAATTCTCATAGAAAAAACCACAGATTTTATTGCTCCACTTTCTTCTTCTATATTTATGTCAGCTCTTTTGTGTGACCACTCATTCGTCTTAAAAGCACTCTTTCCACTAACTGATCCTCAACATCATTTTGTGGTTAGGGACTCTACCCAGCTGGCCCCCTGCACACCGCACAATAACGCCCTCAAACCTTCTATTAGGGGACATTTAGCTCCAGGGTCCGAGCCTCTCTCCCCACTGTCGGGTGCTACACACATACACACAGGATATTTATCACTCCTTAATGACAGACTCCATAAAGGATGATGTCACTGGCCGCAACACAACAACGCACAACAAAAGGCCATCGTCCCACTCTCCTCTCAGTTGGACCACAGTGACCTCACTTGATTGATAGGCCTCAGTCTTACTGTACTCTTTGTGCCAGCGCAGCCGTCCTTCGTGGTATGTGGCACATGAGGCCTCGAT